>NC_135660.1:19141409-19425671 GCF_964188315.1 Podarcis muralis
AATAAAAAAAAATAAGAGCTTGGGGCACTTTTTAAATTGCCTTAAAAACGGAGCAGACTTTTTGACGTTCTTCCTAATTTGCCACATCACGACGTGAAAAGAGTTTATGGTGAGTTCAAGAATCAGAGGACACAAAGGGACATCTGAGAACATTAATGGTACCAAGATGCACAGAATGATCAGATGAAGGACCATTGTATACTGAAAAATCAGAACTAGGAAGTACTGAACTAGGAAACCGAAAGATATCAGGCAGGAATTCAGCCTGCAAACCACAAACCAGATCTGGTCAATGAAGGGAACCATTGAAGTAAGTCTCTTTGCACCCATAGGCCATAGTGGGTCATGTGATACTCCCTAACCCCTTACAAAGCCTGGGAGGGAGACTCTTTACTTGGTATGGGTAGCTAGGAGATAGGAACAGGAAAATCTATCAGTTTTGGTTACTCTCCATTGCTAATTTTCCCACTCTTAAGTTCAGTTCTCTTTGTTTCCACATCAGTCTGTGCTGATAATGATAAAAACCCATATGAAAATTCATCAGAATTTTAGTGCTAATTTCTCCCAATGTACACATTTTTGTGTTTATCTACTTATCTATTATTTCCATTTTATAGGCTGTTTACAATCTGAAGGTCTCGAAGGGTTTTTTAAAAAATAAAATAAAAATGCATAAATATATACAAACATGATAAGTGGAATAAAAATGCTGTCAAGTGATTTACATAAAAAACAATACAAATACAGAAACATTGTACATTAAGCGAGCCAGCATGGTGTAGTGGTTAAGAGTGGTAGTCTCGTAATCTGGTGAACCAGGTTCGCTTCCCTGCTCCTCCACATGCAGCTGCTGGGTGACCTTGGGCCAGTCACACTTCTCTGAAGTCTCTCAGCCTCACTCACCTCACAGAGTGTTTGTTGTGGGGGAGGAAGGGAAAGGAGATTGTTAGCCGCTTTGAGACTCCTTCGGGTAGTGATAAAGCGGGATATCAAGGCAAACTCTTCTTCTTCTTCTACATTAACACAATATCCAGTACAGTGTACCCTCCGGATACAAACCGGATTCGTTCCAGGGGTCCGTACGTACCCCAAAAAGTCCACATCCAGAAACGCTGCTTCTGCACACACACACAGTGCAACCCAAAAGTTACGTAACCCAAAGGTAATGTAACCCGAGGGTCCACTGTATAAAGTTAAAGAGTATCACAAGGCATTATAATGTAAAATTTTCACCAATATGACACATCTTACTCATACAGCCACTCACCCAGTCTCACTCACCATCTGTTCCAAGCAACGGCTATGGTCATTCACTACCTGAGAACATTATCTCTGTCAATCAACCACTCATACTCAACAATATTAAAACCCACATACAAAGGATCACTGCCAAGCACTCTGTCCCCATCTCTGAAGCACTAATGGACTCACAACCCACACCCACTGGAGTACTTAATTCTCCTTTCCATCGCGCACTTGAGGGGTGCTATGTTCTATACCAGTTTTATGACACTCACTCCCAATGACAAGCAGAAGTTCCTCCCCGTTCGTGGAACATTTGCATACAACAGCTGTAATATGAATGGGCAAGGCCCAGTTCCTGAGAGTCCCATAATAATAATAATAATAATAAATTTTATTTATATCCCGCCCTCCCCAGCCGAAGCCGGGCTCAGGGCGGCTAACAACACCAAAATAGTGCGACATTAAAAACATTATAAAAATTAATTAAAATCAAGATTGATGGCAGCCATAAAGTTTTGTAAAGGTTGCCAAAGGAGGGAGTCAGGCTGCGCCCTAACCAAAGGCCTGGCGGAACAGCTCTGTCTTGCAGGCCCTACGGAAAGATGTCAAGTCCTGCAGGGCCCTTGTCTCTTGTGACAGAGCATTCCACCAGGTTGGAGCCGCAGCCGAAAAGGCCCTGGCTCTAGTTGAGGCCAGCCTAACCTCTCTGTGGCCTGGGACCTTCAAGGTGTTTTTGTTTGAAGACCGTAAGTTCCTCTGTGGGGCATACCAGGAGAGGCGGTCCCGTAGGTACGAGGGCCCTAGGCCGTATAGGGCTTTGAAGGTTAAAACCAGCACCTTAAACCTGATCCTGTACTCCACCGGGAGCCAGTGCAACTGGTATAGCACCGGATGAATGTGATCTCTAAGCGAAGACCTCGTAAGGAGTCTCGCTGCGGCATTCTGCACCCGCTGGAGTTTTTGGGTCAGTCTCAAGGGCAGCCCCACGTAGAGCGAGTTACAATAATCCAGTCTGGAGGTGACCGTCGCGTGGATCACAGTAGCTAGGTCAGGGCGAGAGAGGTAAGGAGCCAACTGCTTAGCTTGGCGGAGATGAAAAAATGCCGCCTTTGTAATAGCTGCAATCTGCGCCTCCATGGAGAGGGAGGTATCGAAGATTACACCCAAACTCTTAACGGACGGTGCTGGCACTAATTGCACCCCCGCAAGAGATGGGAGTTGCCCCCTCATTCCCATATCATCCCGTCCCAGCCAGAGGACCTCTGTCTTCGAAGGATTTAACTTCAACCGGCTCCCACGTAACCATCCAGCCACAGCTTCCAAGCATCTGATCAGTGTGTCTGGGGCCGAGTCAGGATGGCCATCCATCAACAGATAGAGTTGGGTGTCATCAGCATACTGATGGCAGCCCAGCCCAAAACTCTGGACAAGCTGGGCGAGGGGGCGCATAAAGATGTTAAAAAGCATCGGGGAGAGAATCGCACCCTGAGGCACTCCACACACCAAGGAGTGGCGCGATGACAATTCCCCCCCAAGCGCCACCCTCTGTCCCCGACCAGAGAGAAACGAGCGCAGCCATTGAAGGACTGTGCCCTGGATCCCCACGTCGGCAAGGCGGTGGTCCAGAAGTTCGTGATCGACCATGTCAAAAGCTGCTGACAAATCTAGAAGAATCAGCAGCCCCGACCCGCCTCGATCCAGCTGTCTACGAAGATCATCTGTTAGGGCAACCAGAGCCGTCTCGGTCCCATGACCAGCGCGGAAGCCGGACTGGAATGGATCCAGAGCCGATGTTTCATCCAGAAACCCACCAAGCTGTTCAGCAACCGCTCTCTCAATCACCTTACCCAGGAACGGAAGATTCGAAACCGGGCGGTAATTGGATAGATCTAAAGGATCTAATGATGTTTTCTTTAAGAGCGGGCGCACCACTGCCTCCTTCAGTTCCCCTGGGAATGTCCCCGTGCCAAGGGACAAATTGATGATATCCCCCAGGAGAGCCCGCACCTCGTCTGGACACGCTCTAATCAGCCAAGACGGGCACGGGTCAAGAGGACAGGTGGTGGGCTTTCCAGCTCGGAGGAGTCTGTCCACATCGGCTGGGGATATCCGGTCGAAGTGGTCCAATACTGGACCCGAGGACAGTCGAGGGGCCTCCAGTTCCTTTATTGTATCCAAATTGGCAGGGAGGTCATGGCGGAGCAACAAGACCTTCTCCGCAAAAAAGCTCGCAAATGCCTCACAGCTGTGTGTCAAATTGTTATTTAAATTTGGCTGTCCTTCGAGGGACGTTAAAGACCGAATTATACTAAATAATTGTGCCGGGCGAGAGCTAGCGGATGCAATGGAGGCCGAGAAGTAGGACTTCTTAGCGGCCTTCACAGCCATCTCGTAGGTTTTCATAAAAACCCTATAAGATGTTCTTGAAGCTCCGTCACGGGCACGCCGCCATACTCGCTCTAGCCGTCTGAGGTCCCGCTTCATTTTCCGGAGCTCCTCGGTAAACCAGGGAGCCCGGTTTCTGCGGGGTCGCAGAGGGCGCTTAGGTGCGATCTCATCGATGGCTGCCAGGAGCTGGGTATTCCAGCCCTCAACAAGCTCAGTCAATGAGTCGCCAGGGGGAGAAAGGTCCCGCAAGGCTTGACGGAATCTATCAGGGTCCATCAGCCTCTGCGGGCGAGCCCAAATCGGCTCGCCACCTAAGCAGGGTGGGGGTGGAACGTCAATCCTGGCTTTCAGAGCATAGTGATCAGACCATGGCACCTTCATCGAAGGACACATGATCACATCTATACCAGCGCCAAAGATCAAATCCAGCGTGTGGCCTGCTTGATGTGTGGGGCCTGAAACAAACTGGGAGAGCCCTAGTGTCGCCATGGAAGACACCAGGTCCAGAGCCTGTGAGGAGGGAGTGGCATCAGCGTGGATGTTGAAGTCCCCCAATACCAATAGGTTAGGGAACTCCAAGGCCCAGCCGGCCACCGCCTCCAGCAGGCCTGACAGGGTGGCTGCTGGTGCGCTAGGTGGCCGGTACACCAGCCAGACAGCCAAGCTCACCTCGGAGCCCCACACTAGGCCAACACATTCAATGCCGGGGATCGATGGCGATGGTAGAGCCCTGAAAGAACAATCTTCCCGGATTAATAATGCCACCCCTCCCCCCCGGCCCACAGTCCGGGACTGGTGGAGGACGGAGAAACCCGGGGGCGCCATCTCTCGTAAAGTAACAGTATCCCCTTCGCGCACCCAGGTCTCCGTCACACAAGCCAGGTCGACCCCCTGCGAGATGAAGAAATCTCGCAGGGTGGCGGTTTTATTGCCTATAGACCTGGCATTGCACAACACCAGTGACGGAGGTGAGTAATCCTTGCTCACCCTACCCTCGTCTCTCGGGATGGGGCGCAGATTGGAAGGGGTACGAGCATATCCATATCTCGATCCCCTTCGCCTATGACATCTGCCCCCACCGCCATACCTCCCTCGTCCCATGCTTGTACTGGATCCCAAGAGAGCTTTGTATCGCACTGCTAGTCCTTAAAATGTAATCATAGTTCACACTTCTAAATATAGCAAAGGTTTTGCATTCTCTAGGGCAACCCCTTTACAGTGCTATTTTGAATCCATGCTCATGGATAAGTTTTATGACTGAAAAAATCAATATTCTACTATTAGCATTAAAGATAATAACCCAAACTTAATTTTTTTGCGCTAATACAAAGAATTACAAAGAAGGTACATCTCAGCAAATGTCAAAATCAGAATCTGTTAGACTCCCGACAGCTTTCTGCTACCGAAAAATACTTGCTAATACGCTTACCTGGTGCACAGTGTGACAAGAAAATCCTTACTTTATTTGGTTGTTTCTTTTTTTCTTTTGCTATGACCTTAGATTACTGTATCTTTATATATATATATATATATTCTATTTCTGGGTCTGCTTTTGTTACTGAACGTTCCTTTTCTTACTTTAGTTACTGAACGTTTAAAACTTTATGTTTTAAAAAATAATAATCTTTTAGAATTCCAAGCAATGAAATTTCAGCTTAATAAAATGCTTTCATGAATTCGGGGGGAAATTCATCTGGTCTAATAATACATTTAAAACAAAATATATCTTTTTTATTATTTTCACAGTCCACTTGTACTGGTGATAGGAGAACTTGCTAATCTCAGCTTGCAATTCTGCTCACTACTCTGAGGTGGAGGGAATCTTGGGTTTTCAGGGTCCAATTTAGTGCTTCCTAAAAGTTTGCCTCAAACTGGATGCTAGGTTTCCTACTTCACAGTCCTTTATTCTCATCATTCTTTAAGATTAAAAATAAAGCAATGAGCACAAATACATATCTTACGAGAAAAAACCCAAAATACAATACAGATTGGTATGAAATCCTTTAAATCACAAATAGAA
This sequence comes from Podarcis muralis, assembly GCF_964188315.1. NCBI lineage: Eukaryota > Metazoa > Chordata > Lepidosauria > Squamata > Lacertidae > Podarcis > Podarcis muralis. The sequence continues at coordinate 19,147,063 of NC_135660.1, forward strand.
GAGCTTAAATTGCTCTGACCAAACATTGAAAAATCAGGTTTTATTTTGGAGACTGACAGATTACAACAATCAATTAAAAATAAGAACTATTTCATTTGAAGGGGTGTCAGAAAATGGTCCTTTATTTGCTGGGCCATTTATTCATAGGACTGCCCAGTCCAAGTCCAGTTTAAATATTTCTTTTTTAAAAAAAACTCTAAGGGAGATCATGCAGTTGTCCACCAACCTAGACAGTAAACCTGACAGGCACACAGGACTCCTATAGTGAGATGTATTGTGTGTATAATTTGATTATAGCAATTGTTTATAAATATGCAACTCCACATATCTATTAGCATATTCAAATCTTATGCAAATCTCTGTGTTCTTTTATCCTCATGGCCATTGTACTTCAAGCATGCTAAAACTACCCAACATACCCCGGGACTAGGAATGAGCTAACTGAACACCCTTACAAAATAAATAATGAGTTATATAAATTTATATACCTATTTTGGTGGGAATGCAGGGAAGACTTGAGCAGAAATATAGAGGAAACCTTATAAGCTTCCCTTTATATTTAGGTGGCACTGAATTTACATACTGCACACCCACACCAAAATACTCTTGAGAGACAAAATGGGAGAAAAATGCTTAGGCAATACAGCCTCTCTCAGATGTGTGAGAGGTGCTCTTGTAAAACTATCCTCAGGGGTTGTCTAGTCAACATTTCCGTTCCTCTATCTTGAGCCAGCAAGTAAGAAAACCCTGTCATTGCAATTTGTCACACATTTTGTGAGGATGCATGCTGTACAGCTAAAGTACCATCTCCTTGGCCAAGAGCAATACTGGATGCGGGTGATACAAGAAGGGGGAAATCCTTCGTATAATGAAAGGCAAACACCGTTTTTAGGAAAAGGAGAGAAAAAGAGCGCGAGTTAACCCCTACAAATTGACACCCTGCCAGTTGTGCTAAGTTTGGCATCATGATCCCAAAGGTATACCTGTGAGCTACACAGCCCTTTAAAATGTTGCTACTGATATGCTTGCTGCTGTGTCCACTGTGATCGGATACCACACAGGAAGAAGATCACACAAATAAATGCAACAATTTCCTTGAGATTTACACCCTGCCTTCTCTGAGAGAACAAGCCAGGTCGTAGCATAACCAAGAAGGAACTCCACTGCGATGGCATAAGCAGTTTGCTGGCAACCTTGCCACACAATAGATTGTGCAGTCTGCCGCACTATGGTTTTGCAATAGCACAACTATTAAGCTGGATTCCTCCATTGTGCAACCTTACAACTCACCTGTCTGGGTTGAAGGAGAAAGAACTTGCCCTTGTGAAGACCACCTGGTGGAAACCCTTACACATATGGTTCTTAATTGTAAACTATATGCTGATCTCCATCAGCAATATCTAGATCAACTCTGTATCCCCAAATGGAAACCAGAGTTGGAGGTCATACATTTTCTATTACTGGAGAATGACCAGGAGCTCCCCAGGTTAGTGGCTAAATATCTCCATTTGGTTTTTTGTCGTCGAAATACACTGCAGACGTCCGATCTCCCTGGAGACGTGACAATAGACTGCTCTGCCTCCTTTCTTTTAGCAAATGTTTTGTGCCACTGGGGAAATGGTAATTCTGTATTGATTTGTTTTGGATGTTTGTATGTGATGATGAACTCACCTGTCCACCAGTGCAGTACAACTTGCACTAGCAGGTGGAGAACATTGGATGCAGCCCAAAGTCTCCATTCCCAATTAGTACTGCCTCTGCTGTACCCCTCTTCTCATGCTGAGGATTACTACCTGTGATGTAGGTTAGACTTAGTGACTGAATGGGGTTTTTGACCCAGATCTCTCCAGCCTTTGTACAATGCACTTACCGCTGCATCACAATGGTTCTCTCCCATTTTAACTGACATAGCTTCCCCGCCACCCCCTCTACGGGGTTGCATAGTTGGTTGAGCCCTAGCATTCTTCATAGAACTATATTTCCCATGGTTTCTTGGCATGGGCGTCTTGTTGGATTTTCTTAATATTGATGTGGTCAATGGCACTACTCAAAGGTGTGTGTTGTAATTGTAACCTGCATGGCAGCACATCTGAGAGCTCTTAACAATTCAACACACCTGTAGTATCTTAACCATTTAACTAATTAGCAGGGGGGAGTTTACCTGCTACACCAAACGCAGTGATGTGATAGGGTAATTTATTATTTTGAAAACTGTGTTTAAGTTGACCAAATGCTTTGTATGGTACTAGCTGGTGTAGAGTGGTGAGTTGCAGCTGTTTGATTATTACAAAATAAAAGATTAGCAAATATTTGTTGTTGTTTAGTCGTTTAGTCGTGTCCGACTCTTCGTGACCCCATGGACCAGAGCACACCAGGCACTCCTGTCTTCCACTGTCCCCCGCAGTTTGGTCAAACTCATGCTGGTAGCTTCGAGAACACTATCCAGCCATCCCCTCCTCTGTCGTCCCCTTCTCCTTGTGCCCTCCATCTTTCCCAACATCAGGGTCTTTTCCAGGGAGTCTTCTCTTCTCATGAGGTGGCCAAAGTATTGAAGTCTCAGCTTCAGGATCTGTCCTTCCAGTGAGCACTCAGGGCTGATTTCCTTAAGAATGGAGAGGTTTGATCTTCTTGCAGTCCATGGGACTCTCAAGAGTCTCCTCCAGCACCATAATTCAAAAGCATCAATTCTTTGGTGATCAGCCTTCTTTATGGTCCAGCTCTCACTTCCATACATCACTACTGGGAAAACCATGGCTTTTACTATACGGACCTTTGTTGGCAAGGTAAGCAAAGATATTGCAGGCAAGTTTTGATTCCATCGCCCCAGTCGCTACGCAAACTCGGTTGGTGAAGAAAAGTCCAACACGTCAGTCTGTAGTATGGATATTTCAACAGAAATTTCTCAGAGCTTATAACTGAGGAGTTGGATCTTCTCAATATTTGGCTTATAATATATGTGTTCCAGAGGATACATTTGGAAAAGTATCTTCTTCTTATTTTAGAATAACTTGCATTAATGAAACATCCCTTACAGTCCTTAACAGGCAGATTTGGACTGCAAGTGCCCAGGAGCAAGGATTATGAAGATGCTACAATAGAAAGCCTGAAGCTGTATTTATCATTCAGAGGCTACAGATGTCAAGTAGAGTGGTATTGGGTCTAAAAAGATAAAACTACTGCTTTGTCATTTCTCTATTAGCATTATAATACCTTTGGAAAAAGTAGAAGTTAGTGGATGCATTATGGATTTATGTAAATGACTTGTCTAATGCTTAGTGTCATATAGGCTCCAGAGGGGTAAAACGGGGGGGGGGGGGAGAGAGAGAATCCCAAAATTTCTAAGCAGGTGTATTTGAAATACTTACACTGATGGGTCAAAAATCTATTCTTTGCTAAATAAATTCAGAATAATTATTGCCAAATTTAATGTTCCTCACTAAAGATAGAGACAGGATGTTGCATTATACATGAGGGAATAATCTTAAAATGGCTAACATCTCTGGGGGTTACTAAAGACAAAAATTGTTAGTATTAGAATATTGTCTACGATGGTTGTGAAACTTACATACTGAACTCTATTCTGAGCATGCCAGTTTTAGATACAGAATTCATGTTGCGTCATAGAGCTGGGTCAAAAAAATTCACGTAAAGAGTTTTCCATCTTCTCTTTTTTAAATTTTATCATTTGACACTTATTGACAATAATCAGGAAAACTCTGCTGCAGAAAAAAATCCTTCAGATCATAATATTCAGCAAGAAAATAGGAAATAACATAACATTACAATATTCCTTCTATTAAAAAAAAGTTCAAGACAGTTGAATTGCTTTAACTATTTTCTTGACAATATTGTATAAAGGGCAACCCATTTTCCTAGAATTTATTTCATTTGCATTTCTTCTTAGATAATATGTTATTTTTACCATTACTGCCAATTCCCAAAAGCCATTCTTTCCAAAGAGGGAGTAATTGTCAGGGGCCGTGCTGAGGAGGGCTGCACTGAGGAAGAATGGTGGGAGCCACCCCCTCCTCCTGATCCTGAATCTTCCCAGGAGCAGGAGGAGAGTATAGATTTGGAACAGTGGTTTGCAGAGGGGCATAGTTCAGAAGGCAGAAGCTGGGAAATACTGGATGGGGAACAGCTAGCAGAAGAAACACTAGGAGAGAGAGAGAGTTAACAGATTCACAGTCTCTGGACAGCATTCACACACACCCTTCCCCAAAGTCTTGGAGAGCTGAGAAAGTGGCAGAACAGAAAACACAGCGGCTCCAAGCTCAGATTACAAGATGTAGGAGTGACGTAGTTGAACAGGGATGGAGTGGGGAGGGAACTAAATTAGGAACACTGCCATTTCTAGGAGGTGTGTTCTTTGTTCTCTCTGTGTGGTTATTAAAGTTTCTAACTGGTAAGAAGACTCCTTTTCCTTCGTTCTGCTTATCTACTGCCACTGGGGGAGGAAGCCGATTACCTGAAGCCTGACAGTAATGTAGGGTTGCCGTACGTCCAGGAATTTCTGGACATGTCCTCTTTTGGGGGTCCTACATGCCTATCCAGAGGGAATTTTACATTTTAAAGCAAATGTCCTGGATTTGGGGGCTTCGGGGGGGAAATGTGTGCGAGCAGCTGTGTTTCAGGCTCTGGTGCGGACAACCCGGGTTCAGACTCAGGCTCTAGCCTGGGTGGCTCAGGCTTGGTGGCAACTATCAGGCTTAAGAGGCTCAACAACTTTTTGTGTCTGGATTTCTACCTCTTGAAATACAGCAACCCTGCAATTTATTCATGGTTGTGCAGAGGAAGGAGATGGGGATAGGAGGCAGAGGTTGGTGATATGTCCCTGCTCTCCCTTGTGAAAATCTAATTGCTCATAGTGTCTGACTTTCTGAATTGGGTTCTTATGACTTGGTAATCCAAAGCAGGCAGAGTGGCTGTAGAGGCAGTAGGGTTGAGTATGGCTGTGAATTCCACACACTGGCTGCTTAGTTCGAATCAATCACTTGGCTGCGGGCCTCAATTTCATGTTGCCGCAGAGCTAGGCACAACTTTAATCACCAGCAGATGCTTCATCTTATCCCACCTGCATGCTGCATGTTGATTTACAGGCAAATTAGCATGTCGATTTACAGGTAGAAGAGACAGTAAGGGACAGAGATGCCAAAGAAGGAAGAAAAATATGGGAGCTACTTAAAGAGATTAACTTTCCCATTATTGTGCCTCCGCACATTGTAATTCAAGCAGCAAGTGGCCTCATTTCTGCAGCTATGGATGATTAAATTGGCAAGAGGTGAGGGTGAGAGACTCCTTTTGTGCCTTGCTGTTGTTTCACAGAATTCATGGTTGAAACAACATTTCATTATGTGTCACCATGATTCTCTTTGCAGGGGCGGGGACCCTACAGAGGTTGTTGGGCTCAGATTCCCATCGGCCCCTGCTCAGATAGGCAATAGTGAGGGATGATGGGAGATGCAGTTCAACCACGGGCTCCCTACTGCTGCCAAAAAGAAAGGATTCTCAATATTAAATTCCCTAAGGGCAACACAATACATTATTGCAGGGCTTTACACAGCAAGCATACGCAGTGTGGAAATAATGCATGCACGTACACACACAGCTTTAAATGTTTGTGTTACGTGTACATGCATCTGAATGGAGCTCCGTGCATCATGCTGGAGGAAGCACCGGAACAGAGATGAGAGAACTCTCCAATCAGATGGGAACTGGATTGCAAAGGACCGTCAATGAATGCTTGAAGAAAAGGCCCACCTTTCCCCCAAATGCTCTCCGTTCCTTCTCAACATTTCTACTTATTCTCACAACTTGAGAATTATAGACAATGTGTTTCCTTTACCAATGCCACAGGCATAAGGGACACAGGTGGCTTCAGCAACCAACCTGCACAAAAGCACAGCAAGCAGTCTTGGTTTGGGAGTGGTTACCAAAATGTATAGAAGACATCTGAAGGCAGCCCTGTTTAGGGAGGCTTTTAATGTTTAATAGGTTATTGTATTTTAGTGTTCAGTTGGAAGCCGCCCAGAGTGGCTGGGGAAACCCAGCCAGATGGGCGGGGTATAAATAATAAATTATTATTATTATTATTATTATTATTATTATTATTATTATTATTATTATTAGCAGATAGCAAGTAAGACAGTTGGAGACAACATCAGGACCAGAGCCAGTTAGACTGACCTCTGACCTCACCACCACTACATGGCCAATGGACACCAATTACCCCGTGGGAAGACTGGCTTTACATTTTAATATTTAAGTATTTTAACATTATAAACAATCTTGGGTACCTTGGTAGGTAAGCGGTATCTAAATGCAATGAATGAGTACATCTTGCTGAAACAGATAAAAGAATGGATATGATTCGTAGGAAGGATGGCATACAACTTAATTTTATTATGTTTTGGAACTCACAGCTTCACAGAATTTCATTTTTGCATCTGTCCTAATTTCCTTTTCTCCTTTCTCCTTATTTTCAGTAACGTGATGGTTTAACTAAAATATTTTAAAAGATTTATAGTACACATAGTTAAAACATTTTTCATTTCAGGTGTTTGATATAATTCTATATCCATTTTGATTAAAATGAAAACCTTGCAGGTGAATAAATCAGGTTTATATTAATTGAGTTAAAAGCTAGCAATGAAGGGGAGAAGAAATGATGATACTGTTGGAGTTGGTTTCGATTCTACAAATACTCCAAGGGGTGAAAAGAAAGATGGGAAATAATGGTTAAGAATCAGACTGGATCATTTCTGAAACAGAAACCTCTCCCCAGAGTGATCCAAAGTTTAGAAAGAGGGTGTTTCTCATCCCCTCCCATGGTTTTTTTTATTATTATTATCTGAATACCCTGCTTCTAGTGACATGTTCAAATATTTCATAGTTAGTAGTAGTAGTAATTAATTAATTAAATAAATAAATTTGTATACCACCCTATACAGTAGATATTATGTTATATCATTCCTATAATATCACATAATGACATAACATAAAAATATTGTGTTATATCATTTCTATAATACAGGGATGAGGAACAATTTTCTAGCCCTCCCGATTATATTGAACAATACCTCCTGTCAACCCCCATCACAGCCCTGGTGGCTGGGAGCTGGAGATTAACATCGTTTGGAGGCCCACAGCTTCCCTGTCTGGCTATAATACAGTATAATCTAAAATTGAATGACTTGCCTCAGTGATTCTATGGGTGAGAGGTGGTGCTCAGAATCAGGATTTCCAGATTGAAGCCAGATTTCTTTCCCAGGTGTTCAGTAACACACATGCTCTGGAAGGCATAACCTGTTCTATGTTGGAAGGGATTATAAATGCTCTCTTTGGCATTCCAATCCTCTTACGGCCCAAGAAAGGCTCACAAAAATGAACACTGCAAGTCTCAGGCATAAAAATTGACATCCGCCCTACTTTCAAGCCGCCTCTGGGGCAGCAGAAAAGCAGCGCTACATTGCTACTTTAACCTTAGAAGCTGTGAAAGGGAATGTAGAAACCAGCTGAGCAAAAGAAGTCAAAACCCTTAGCGCACATGTGATTTTTTTCCTACCATACATACTTCTCAAAAGCTATTTCTCTTAATACAAACATTCTTTTTCATTATTTTGACTAATATATGCATTTTTATGCACACTTCACCTCAGCATGTGCATTTTTGTACAAAGTACTTGGCCAGAGAACTGCATTGCAAAATTCAGAGAAGTGCAAATTTCAAAAGATGGCTGTGTTTTAGTTATCACATTGTTTTGGAAAATGCAAAATAGGCAGGTTCAGTTTTAGATATTCAGTTTCAGTTCCTCACTTGTCCTTTCACTATCTGCCCCCAAAATCTTGTTGTTTAGTCGTTTAGTCGTGTCCAACTCTTCGTGATCCCATGGACCAGAGCATGCCAAGCACTCCTGTCTTCCACTGCCTCCCGCAGTTTGGCCAAACTCATGTTGGTAGCTTTGAGAACACTGTCCAACCATCTCGTCCTCTGTCGTCCCCTTCTCCTTGTGCCCTCAATCTTTCCCAACATCAGGGTCTTTTCCAGGGAGTCTTCTCTTCTCATGAGGTGGCCAAAGTATTGGAGCCTCAGCTTCAGGAAAGATTTGATCTTCTTGCAGTCCATGGGACTCTCAAGAGTCTCCTCCAGCACCATAATTCAAAAGCACCAATTCTTCGGCGATCAGCCTTCTTTATGGTCCAGCTCTCACTTCCATACATCACTACTGGGAAACCATAGCTTTTACTATACAGACCTTTGTTGGCAAGGTGATGTCTCTAGCCCCCAAAATCTACTACAAACCAAAGCACTCGTCATGATGTAAGTCACTTATGAAGTATTTATACAAGCAAACCTGAAATTATTGCTGGTTCCTATTATTCGTCAATAAATGTACAACCTCTCCCAACAAACAGACTTTTATACCCTGCAATTTTGGCAGCACGTGTTTATAAAGAATTAAACGGTGGATGTCCTGTGGATAACTCTAATGTGCTGCCCTCATTTCTGCATTAGCTCAAGAGATTCCTTAAGCTGGCTTCAATTCTTTTTGGTGATGATACCCCTGTGGTGTCTAAGTGGAAGGCAACTGCTTATACATGAGTCAAGGGGGGTGGGGCAGTGATGAATTGCAGATAAGAGGGAAGGAAGAGTTCTGTGCTTATAAGAAGCTCTGAACTACAGGTGTCGGGGGGGGGATTGTATGGTTTAATGTATTTCATTAATAGCTTCAAAGTAAAAAAAGAAGAAGAGAGAAAGCATCAAATTTTGTCCTCTAGTAAAATCTAGATGCAGGCACCATACCCAGCAATTTGACAAGATCTACATTTCAAGTTCAAAAGCCATCTTGAAATAAATATCTGGGGAGTGGAGCAGGCAGAGAGAAAGGAATTGGGTCTCTCATATTCAAGTGCTGAACTTTGCTCTGACTGCCGTTTGCCGATGCTCAGGAAGAGTTTGCCATCAGGGAGGTGAGCTTTTATTGTGATTCCCCAAGGGAGCCATTTGCATCTCAGGTGCCCCTAATGCGTCTCCTTTTCTTCTTCCTGTTTAGCACAGGGATCCCCTTTGCATTGCTCTTTGATATCAAGAGAAGTCCGCTCTTGATCTGATTAACAGTGAGTATTAAGCACGTTGCTTGAAAGAGGAAATGAGAATTTATCAAATCCCCTTTACCTTTTCATTAAATCTCCTTTACTATTTATTTATTTATTTATTTATTTATTTATTTATTTTAATAAAAAAACTTGCAAACCACAATTGTATTTTAAATCAAAGCGGTTTACAACAATTATATACTATATATACAATTAGAACCACATAAAATTTGAAATTTTAGGATGCTTTTGATGTTTATGTTGTTTTGAGTGACTCATATATCCAGATAACCAGGTAGCTATTACAGAAAACGCTTTCTGTAATTGTCTGGCAGCACAGAAATGTTTTCAGTAAACATTTAAAGGTGAATAGAGGAGATATCTGCTGTATTTTCTTTTTCTAAAGAAAATGCCTGGGATCACTTCTCTGCGTCTCTCTGCCTCTCCTTCCTTATATGCCTTTAAATCTTTCCTCTTGTTTTTCACTAGTTCATCACCTCCCCACTCCCTGTTGCTTATTTATTTGAAAAGATGTAACCCACTCATTCATAAAATATAACAAGGCTGCTTACAACACACAAAACACAATAAAATCAGTCTATAAAGATCTATGAAACCTAATTTAAAACACCAGTAGATGCTTGTTGGTTTAACATTGGCTGATGGTTGGTTGATGCTGGTTGGCTGTTTAAAGACATGGCTTAATCTATTTGCTCAGTACTTCTTTCCCACAGGATTTGATTATTAAATTTCTATACCACTTAATATATTAAAAATATCTCTAAGCGCTGTACAAAAAAAAACGCTGAACCAACAACAGACAGCTTAAACAAAACATGACAAAAACACAGTTGCATCTAATACAAAGTCACCAATATACATCTAAATCAATATAATTTTCCTTCTGACACACAGTCCCTCACAACCTCCGGGTTCTCACCCCTGGTCCAAACAAATTCTCAGCTCACCCACAAAACTCTCACAGAGAGAATAGATCCTGGAAACAGTGGGCGTGGCCCTGGTGGGGACATCATCATTGGCTGATTAACTTTCTATGGCCTTTAAAATGTGTTTGTGGGAGGGGCCTATTGGTTTGTGTTTGTTTTTGTTTTATTATGTATTTTGTGTTCTCATTTTGTATTCCACAAACCACCCTGGGATCTTTGGATGGGGGTATACAAATTTAATAAAATAATGATAATGGGTAGGGATGTGGGTGGCTCTGTGGGTTAAAACCCAGAGCCTAGGGTTTGCAAATCAGAAGGTTGGTGGTTCGAATCTCCTTGACGGGGGGAGCTCCTGTTGCTTGGTCCCTGCTCCTGACAACCTAGCAGTTCAAAAGCACGTCAAAGTGCAAGTAGATAAATAGGTACCGCTCTGGTGGGAAGGTTTTCATTCACTGCTCTGGTTCGCCAGAGGTGGCTTAGTCATGCTGGCCACATGACCCAGAAGCTGTACGCCGGCTCCCTTGGCCAATAAAGTGAGATGAGTGCCGCGACCCAAAGTTGGTCACGACTGGACCTAATGGTCAAGGGTCCCTTTACCTTTACCTTAATGATAATGGGAATTACTACTCATTGTGAATAGTAGACTTAAGAAAGGAATGTGGCCAACCAGATTTTTTGGGGGGTGGCTCTAGTTTCCTCAACCCCATCTGCCTGTCCAATGGTCATTTATGAAGAGAGCAGTAGTCCAGTTCAGCAACACTGAGAGGACACAAGGTTCCCCAGCCCTGATTCAAGATATACACTTTCCTACTCAAAAGACATCTCACAGCTCTGGAGGCATTCAATTTAGTAGTAGCAGTAGTAGTAGTTGGATTTATATACTGGGCTATACCTAGAGGTCTCAGGGCGGTTCACGGAACAAAATAAAAATAAAACCACAAAATATATAATCAAAATAAAAAAACAACAATCCAATACCCCTCCGAAAAAACACACCACATTTTAAAAGCGCAAAGGATGTGAGGGAGATTTCAGAGATAATGGCAGTGACTGATAGGCGTATGACCCTGTCTATTATACCTGCCTATCTGTTGCAGCTTTTATTCCAGAATGCATTTTACTTCTGTGTTCTGAATGGATCCCATTGCAGAGTGATGGGGTATCAAGTCAGAGGTATTGGGGAGCGGGGAGCGAATCTGCTCTGAAAGAACCTCAGACCTGAAACTTGATGTGAAATCATTTACAATGTTTAGATATAGATTCCTTCCAGTAGCACCTTAAAGACCAACTAAGTTAGTTCTTGGTATGAGCTTTCGTGTGCATGCACACTTCTTCAGATACACTGAAACAGAAGTTGCCAGATCCTTCTATATAGTGAGAAGGTGGGGAGGGGTATTACTCAGAAGGGTACAAAAAAGAACTGAACAAGATTGTTAAGGAGCTACCCCCACACATCCAAGAACAGATCCTCACCAACACACCAACAGACTGCCCATCACCCATTCCCACCACCCTTCTGAGTAATACCCCTCCCCACCTTCTCACTATATAGAAGGATCTGGCAACTTCTGTTTCAGTGTATCTGAAGAAGTGTGCATGCACACGAAAGCTCATACCAAGAACTAACTTAGTTGGTCTTTAAGGTGCTACTGGAAGGAATTTTTTTTGTTTTGACTATGGCAGACCAACACGGCTACCTATCTGTAACTAGATATAGATTATGTAGATACATAGTGCTTGTGGAGAGGATCATTCCTGGCATGTCAGCTAGTTCCGCAGCAACTCTACTGTTGTCTAAAACCATGTATAGATTGTAATTTTAACCCTCAGTTGAACAGAGGATTTCTTACATAATACACTACCTGTACTTAGCTGGGGGGAAAGATACAGATACATATATTTTCCCCATCGGGAGTAAAACACAGCGTTATATGTGATTTTCAGCAGGGAAACAGCACTTCAGAAACTGTGTAAGAAGAAGCCCCTCCTCACCCACGAATGTCTTCCACTTTAAATTCCTGTCTCAGGAACTGTATTGAGGGGGGTAAGCTCCCCCCGAAAAAGAATCACAGAACTTTGCGTAAATGTGTAGTTTCACCTTGCTTCTTCACCGCAACAGGAAAAGCGCTTTAATAATTCAAAAATACAGATATTTGCTTATTCCTTTTGAAGAGAAAAGACGCATCCTGTGAGGATAATATATTAATATTCTTCTAGAATATTGCCATCCAGCGAGTCTCTTTTCCCCCCCTCCTAAACAAACACTTTGAGAGGCAGGCGGTGGGAGAGATCCATTTTATGACTCGCTCATTGCATGTCATAATAATTCATCCCGTTCCGTTCTGGCATATGTTGAGGCAGTCCCTCTTGTGTCTTTTACAACTGCAAACTGCAAAGTCTTCAAAGCTCAAAGGGCAGCAGCGTTATGTGTCATGTCTCATCACTAAAGTCAGAGGGAATGCAAATTAATGAAATTATCTCTGTCATTTTCCTGCCTAATTAGGTTCCCCAGTAGGAACTGGCAATATAATCTGTTCCCCTTCTTTGGAGTACTGTGTGACTTTTAAAACCTAAGAACAGTATCGCAAAATAATCTTAAACCTGTTGACCTCCAGACATTTTGGACTACAGTTTGCATCATCGCTGACCGTTGGCCATGCTGGCTGAGGCAGGTCAGAGTTGTGGTCCAAGAAGTATCTCAATGTAATAAGATACCTTTTGCATATCAGCAGAAGACTGAGCAGAGCCCTAGGGTGGTCTACACACGGGGGGGGGGGCGTTATAAAATAAGCCAGAAATTAAATCATTATAACAAAAGGTTTAAAAAAATTGTGTAAATTCGCATAGACTTTTTTTGCTCTCCAGTGCCATCTGGTGTTGCCTGTTTTGTTGCATGTTTTTAACGCATTCAAAACACATTTTTTTTACTAATGTAGCAGCATCCATTGTGATTCATTTGGAGCAGAATAATTTTCTTTTCATTACAGTGCATAATCTGTTGCAAAATGCTTTGATCTGGGGAAAGTCGGGTTAAAAAAAAGAAATCTAAATAAATAAATGCAATAGAATGGAATATTCCAGCAAATTATCAAGAAAAACTGGGGACTTTTCCTTCCCAGGGTGTAATTTCTCCAATTACTGGGTTTGCTCGTAACCAGACATTTTTGAATGGTTTTCCCTTTAAATTACAAATATCCATCTCTACCAGGCTGATCTCCGCAGCCAAGGCCTCCAAATGACTTCTGAGAGCCATATTGAGAGTTCTTTGCATAAATCATGCCAGCTGAAGATGCTTCTGTGCGAATTGAAAAAGTAAAGGGGCTGCAATCAGCAACAGGAAAGACTCATTCAAAAGTTTTCGCATTTCACACACAAAAAGAAAGAGCTCCTATTGAACCCTGCCTAAGCATGTTGAGCAATAATTCATTAGAAGCCTTCCAGTTGAAAGAGCTAAAGGGAAATCTCTTCATTCGTATACGATGCCATATCATGGGAGCCTAATAGCTCTTTTAGCTCGAAAGAGGGCAGAGGCAAAATTGTCTGTCTGCTCAGTGACATGACAACATGGAATAAATAGAATTTCTTAAAAGAGTGGGGGGATCCTATCCAAGCAGCATTCTAAGCCTTTCATTCATTGGTGAATGGGAAAAGCATATTGCAGGGTCGGAAGATGAGTTTCCGTTTCTTAGAATTGCAGACAGCAAGCAAAACTAGAAGGACCTGGTCTTCTTAGCAAAGAGAAATAACAGAAATCTCAATGGTACCTCAAGCTGTGGGTCTGGTTCTGTCATGGACTGGTAGGATGAAGAGGAATGGTGGGAGGAAGCAACTGGGGAACCACCAGGGGAAGAAGGCTCAGAGCACAGGGAGTAGTGGTGGAACAAAAATGAGTTGTCAGAGAGGGAAAACTGGGAGGAGGAGGTGTCGAAAGCCAAAGAAGTAACGGGGCTCAGTGGGCTGGGAGAGTCTGGGGCAGAGAAGTCTGGAAGCAGAAGCAGAAGCCAAAGCTGGTGAAGAGTCACAGGTGTCTCCTCTTTCTGCTGTGATAAGCTCTACTCCCCACCTTGTCTTCCAGAACCAGAAGAGGCATGAAAAGGGCAGGGGAGAGGATGGGTGCATGCAGACACAGTCTCCAATTACTTTGGGAAAGCCCAGGAGAGGAGGGGACTTAGATGGCTGTGGGGAGATGGGGACTTTCAATATTGGCAATTGATCTTCATGATGTTAGACCAGCAGGAATGATCTGCTCTGCTCATTAGGCCTGACACGCAACCAGGTTTGTGGAGATCATGTTTTTGCTAATAAAGAGCTAACATCAACTTTGAACTATTACTGACTGGTACGCGGGTGGCGCTGTGGGTTAAAGCCTCAGCGCCTAGGACTTGCCGATTGAAAGTTCGGCGGTTCGAATCCCCACGGCGGGGTGCGCTCCTGTCGCTCGGTCCCAGCGCCTGCCAACCTAGCAGTTCGAAAGCACCTTCGGGTGCAAGTAGATAAATAGGGACCGCATACCAGCGGGAAGGTAAACGGCGTTCCGTGTGCTGCGCTGGCTCGCCAGATGCAGCTTGTCACGCTGGCCACGTGACCCAGAAGTGTCTCCGGACAGCGCTGGCCCCCGGCCTCTTAAGTGAGATGGGCGCACAACCCTAGAGTCTGTCAAGACTGGCCCGTACGGGCAGGGGTACCTTTACCTTTACACTCCTATGAGAGGTTCATACAGGTGTGTTTACCATTTAATGACTGCAACACTGACTGGCCTCTTGCATGTGTTTTATTGCTGTTTTATAGTTATGGGGTGGGGGACCTAAGTCCCAGGGGCCAAATGCAGCCCCTTGGGCCACTTTATCAGGCCCTTTGATGCCGCTTTGCAGCTCATGTGGTTTTGCCTGGCTGGAATGTCTCCTTGAACTCTGATAATGCTTCTGGTTCACCAGGATGGAAGTGCGAGAGATGTGTAGAAACTAGCCCAGTGTACAAAGATGACATTTATATTCATTGCTCCACCCACTTTTGCCTCTGGTTCCACCTACTACTGGAAGAAAAGAATATGGCCCTTGAGCCGAGAATGATTCCCCACCACTTTTATTGTTTCCTGCTATTTCTGTTTTTATCCTCTAAGTTACTTTGAGGCAACTCAGTGTAAAACCTGATCTCCAGATCCTTTTAGAAAGGCTTTCAGATCAGGTTCGCTGGGCATAGTAACCACCATATGCTGTTGCATCTACAGCAGGCATGGCCAAACTTGGCCCTCCAGCTGTTTTGGGACTACAATTCCCACCATCCCTGACCACTGGTCCTGTTAGCTAGGGATGATGGGAGTTGTAGTCCCAAAACAGCTGGAGGGTCAAGTTTGGTCAAGCCTGATGTACAGGTTCTATTATCCCTTTGGACCACCCAAACAGCATAGGGCTCTGGTGTGATGCATGCTAGTTGTTTTTATCAAGTTCAAAGACAAAATATATCCTGATAACACTTGACTGAGGAAACTGAACAAAAGCAGTGTAGGTTTCGTCTGCCTTACTTTGTACATAGCAGGGAGACATTCAGCCAAACATGCAGAACAAAAACACCCACAGAACTGCGCAGCCAGTCAGAGCGCTTGCTACCTCAGCAAACATCATGCCATTCTGCCTGATTGTGAGACGTCTCCACACATCCCTCATCCTGACTAGTTGACTTTAACACTCAGCTGTTGCACTTCCAACAGTAGTCAGTAATACAGACAGTCTCATGTGATTTTGGTTGCAGTCGTGATGGTGCCTGGTCACCCACCATTAATACTAATAAACATCTGCCAGTTTTTCAGCCCAAAGAAAGTAAATACTCCCCTCCTGTTCCAGTTTGTTCCTACCATTGTTGAAGTACATCCCAGAAAGGGAAGACTAGGTGAAGAAGAGTTTATTGGAAAAGAAAAGAAAAATACAAGTGAAAAGTCAAACCAGGAATCTGTGAGACCAAAAATGGAAACTTGGCAGATGGAAATAAAATCCACCCTAGAGAAGATCCAGAGAGCGACTTCTTATTTAGTGAAAACGCTGTAACAGCTGCATAATTTAAGCTGCAAATGGAGTCACAAGGGACTCTCTATTCCCTGCGGCTCCATCAGGTGGCTTAGCAAGCATGGCAATGGAGATGTACATTGTACACTAACATTGCAGCTCAGAGGAGGATTGTCTGCTTAATTTGTGAACGAGGTCATGGGTTTCATGCTAGTCTCTGGCTTATGGCTAACTAGGTCTCAGCCCCAGAATAGACTGCATTTCTCTAAATCAAAAACTTGGATCATGCATCTTTCAGGAATGTTTCATTGTTAGAGATAATAGCTAGCAGCCTGCTAATTTCTAATTAGGCCCCTTGAGAGCCAGTGTGGTGTAGTGGTTAAGAGCGGTGGACTTGTAATCTGGTGAACCAGATTAAGAGCGGTGGACTTGTAATCTCCTCCACATGCAGCTGCTGGGTGACCTTGGGCTAGTCACACTTCTCTAAAGTCTCTCAGCCTCACTCACCTCACAGAGTGTCTGTTGTGGGGGAGGAAGGGAAAGGAGATTGTTAGCCACTTTGAGACTCCTTAAGGGGAATGAAAGACAGAATATCAGGTCCAAACTCCTCCTCCTCCTCCTCTTCTTCTTCTTCTTGGATGTCATCTGATTCAAAGTGATTGGCCCACTGCTTCCTGATTGCCACCTACTTCCTACTAACTGCCACCAGCTTCCTATTTTCACATTATGTCCAAAGTGAGAAAGTGTTGTAAGTTTTACCTGTGGTTACTCGGGAATATTTTGCAGCCTGAGGTGAAGGGCAAGATGACAATATGCCCTTCTGTGTACAGAAGTTGACTGAATTCTCATTTAAATCTTATTTCAACCCTGGTAACAGAATAGCATTATCCATCACCACACCTGAGAACAGCAGAGTAGCTCAGAGTGGAACACACAGCTCTTTGTCCTCCCAATACTTTACAGCCACTCATGACACCCCTAAGAATCTTCTGCCTGAGGCAGGTGTCTCATCTGCCTAATGATAGGGATGGCCCTGGGTTTGTCCAAACAAGGCATCTTGTAACTTTGATTTGTAAGTCCACTCCACTTCACCATGGGGAGGAGTTGCGGTGGACCACGTGGCCACCCACTATCCTCCGGGGGCATGGGGTGAAGTCCCGTGTTGCCCGGGGATCCCAGCCACGTCAGCGACCAGCCAGCCAATCCACTGGCTGGGGGGGGCGTGGCTGGGACTGTTTAATCCGAGGCGTGAGCCAAAGGGCTTCCTCTTGGCTCGCTTCCTCAATCTCCCGCCCTCTCTCCCCATTTTGCAGGTTTTCCTCATTGGCCTTGCTACGGACCGTGGTTGGTCGCTGTTGAGGGGCCTGGTAGGAATTTTTCCACTTGGCAAAATTGGCACAGGCCATTTGGTTTTTGCCTACCTCGTAGCAATCGTCACAACTTCTCCTTCTTTGGAGGTCTTTAAGCAGAGGCTTGACAACCATATGTCAGGAGTGCTCTGATGGTGTTTCCTGCTTGGCAGGGGGTTGGACTCGATGGCCCTTGTGGTCTATTCCAACTCTATGATTCTATGATTCTATGAACTTTGTTAGGTTGGCAGTTAGGCATTGTTTGACCTTATGTTTGACCTGCCCCTCCAAGCTTAAGGGTATTCCGTTAAAGGAATCTGGGTGTGTGGATCTTGTCCAAAGCCCGGGGCGAGGCTAGGGCCACGACACGACCCCGACATGAACACCCAGGGGACCTCGAGTTGGTATGCATAGATGGGGCTCCCCCTTCTGGTGGTTTACCCTTACCAGACTCACTGCACAACAGACAGGAGTCAGATATAGTCGGGTTCATTCAATGCCTAAGCTAATACCTCTCACATTCTGTAATCAATAATGTTGTGACCAAAATTTGCCCAATAACATTAACCTAATTATGTGTCCTTGTGTGTGTTATTCTTCAATGAGGGGGTGGTTTTGGGGTCTTGACATGCAATCTTGGCTTCTACAGCTGAACCTTAGCTTTAAAAAAATCAAACTTCCTGATTTGGACATGAAAACAAAATGTGGTTAGTTGAAAATGGAAGGGAAAGCTTCCTCTACCCTCTTTGTGGGTTTGCCAAAGGAAGAGAGGTGGGGGCATAAATCTGAGGTCCACCCATAGCACTGTTTGCAGTGCCATGTTTTAACATAGACATACACACATTCATGTTCCACCATCGTCCAACATTCTGCTTCACTGGAAGTCCACAAGTTCTGGTGATAT
This sequence comes from Podarcis muralis, assembly GCF_964188315.1. Classification (NCBI taxonomy): domain Eukaryota; kingdom Metazoa; phylum Chordata; class Lepidosauria; order Squamata; family Lacertidae; genus Podarcis; species Podarcis muralis. The sequence continues at coordinate 19,165,358 of NC_135660.1, forward strand.
GAGAGAGGGAGAAAAAACTTTTTTCCTATCCACTTTGTGCAGACAATGCATAATATTACACACTTCTACCAAACAGATTTCCATTGTGAAAGTGGGCAGGCATCGCTGAATGTCACCCAATGGATTTTTGAAATTTGACGGCAAATCAAAAATTGCAGAACCAGCATCACAACCAAGCAGAAATATAGGAATATACTGAATCTTCACACCTTCATTCAGCCAGCCGTTTTATTACCACATTAGCTGTAAGCAGTGGGCTTTAGCTTATGGACTCTGTTTATTTAACCATTAGGAACAACGGCAAAACTTTACAAGCTAATGCATAAATTAATTACATAGAAAGAACAGCTGAGCAAAAACTACACTGCTGCTAAATTTTCTTATCTAGAAATTTTTAGATTCACCATTTCAATTTAATTATAGCCAAATTGAATCATCACTAAATTAAAGCAAGAACCAATTAGTCCTCCAATTCTTGCCTTGAGAATAAATACTGTTTTCCTGCCAGGAGCACTAAAGTACAGAAACAACTTGGAATTGCATCTTCTTCTTTTTTAAAAAAGTGTTTGTTAACCTACCTCTAATTAAAACCATTTGTCAGTAGAATATATGTAGTTTGGGCTCTTGCTCCAATAATCATTCTAGGGTAGGCTTGAAACATTGTTGCTCCCAGCACAAAAACCCCCCCAAAAAAACTAATGCATGTGCTCACACCAGAACCAAAGTAATGTTATTCAGAGCATGTATCCCCAACTTCCCAAAACTGAAAGCATGTAGAGCCAGCAGTGTAGCTAGCTGCTCGGGTGCCCGGGGTGGCATGCACGCCCTGAAGCCAGGGGCGGAGTGAACCACCCATGGGGGTGGGGTGAGCCAAGGCTCCACAGCCTCCCCCTCAGCTGTAGGGCGGCTGAGGCGGTGGGCAGACGCAAGCCACACGCTGCTCGAAAAAGCAGCAAGGAGCTTGCAAGCAGTCCGCCTGCCGCCTCCCCCTCAGGAAAGACACATGGCTCAGGCACGCTGAAGGCCCTGCTGTGTGGCACCCAGTGCCCCCCGCCTCACCTAGATGTTAGAATTCCTGCTCCATGATTGCAGTCATGGGATTGTTGTCCTTCACATGATGGTATATGTCTTGACTCCACAGAGTGGGAAGTGACGGAGACAGGATGTTTGTGTTACTGTGTTCCGTGAAGTGGGACTATCGTCCTTTGTTCTTTCTCTTTGCTCTCTGATGCTAGAGAGAGAGGGAGCCATGTTGCAGTTCTCCGTGTGTGTTTATATGTAAATAAAGTAGATTAGCCAAAATGCTGAGTTGCTGAGGTCTGTCACACAAGCTGGGAAGACTCTGCAGATCCCTAAGTGTCCCAATGTTTGTTGGCTTCGGTCGCTGTGATGTTCCGGCAGAAGAAAGCTTTTGTAGCTCCCGAACGATTGACCAGGAGGGAGGGAACATGCCAGTAGGGCATGTGTCTCTACCAGGGCCCTACTCGAGTGTAGGACAAGCTCCTAACACTAGCTAAACCTCTGCATTAGGCAGATTCATGGAGGAGAAGGCTGTCGAAGGCTACTAGCCATAAAGGCTGTGTTCTGCCTGCAAAGTTGGAGGCAGTAATTGCTTCTGGTTTCTGGAAATCACTCGAGGGGAGAGTGTTCCTGCAGTGGCATAGGAAGGGGGTGAGGTGGGTGCGGGAGTTATTTTTTCAAAAGCATATTTTTGCCATTTTGTCGCCCCCCTCAGTCATGACACCCGGGGCGACCCGCACCCACCGCACCCCCCTTCCTACACCACTGTGTAGAGCAGATCCATGCCACATTTAATGCACATTTAAAGCATATGACTTCCCTCAAAGAATCCTGGGAACTGTAGTTTCACCCTCAATGAGCTACAATTCCCGGCACCCTTAACCAACTACAGGCCCATGTGCTTTCAATGTGCACTGAATGTACTTTAAATTGTATGGTAGGGAACTGCCCATAGACTTTCTCTAAGGCAGCTGTTGGGGGGTATCAGAGAACAGGAGAAGCAACGTGACTGCTGAATAACCATTTGTCTTCTGACAAACCAGATTCAGTGATTGCGAGAGGACTCATTCTTTTCTTTCCTTCTACTCAGAGAACATATTCTTCTTATGCTCAATCAGAGCAAAGCCCTCAACTGTCCCACTTTAAGCGCAACATCCTGGCATTACAGAAGCCCCCCCCCCCCAGCTCCCACAAGAGTTCAACTCCCCAAAGACGCCTGTTTTGGGGGGCCCATGCTCTTGCACGAGTCACAACAGGTATTGCGGTGTGAAATGAACATTAGAACACAGGACAGAAAGCAACATTTTCCCAGTAAATGCTGGCCGCTGCCCCATGTGGTGACCTGCAGAAGTGCAGCCTATTAGGGAATACCCTTTCCAGTCTGGCCTGGCTCTACCCACCCAGGCCAACGATGGCCTCCTCCAAGTGGAAGGAGTACATAAGGAACTGTTTTTCCAGCTCAGCCTTCCTTGAGTATTGAGATTTACCTGAGGATCAGTGTGTTTTATAATCCTTCAGCCCCGACTCCAGTCTCACTGCCTCTTTTGCCCTCTGAGCCTGACTGCTCTTCAGTCTGGACCCCTGACTTCTTCTCTTCCTGCTGGTACCACATTGGACCCTAACGCAGGTTCTGTTTGCAGACTTCCCCTGGCTGGCCACTGTGACGGTTGGACTAGGTGGCTGTTTGATCTGACCCAACAGCGATCTGATATTCTTATTAGGCAGTGGGCGCTTTTCGTGCAGGCCGCGAGATGCGAAATTTATGTGATTTCCATAGCCTACGAACTTAAGCAAAGGAGCCTTCTGAGTGATTTACTTGAACCATAAAGACTCCTGTAAATTCCAGACACAATTAAGGCCTTTACTTCTGCTGTTAGACATAAACCTTTTCTCCAAAGTGCTGACAATGCCTTTAAAGATCTTATAACCACAGTTTATAGATACGTTAAGGCATTTCTGTTTATAAAATTAGATTGAATAAAACTCCACCTAGGAAAGTAAATGTTTGCTTAGGAATCATTGATGTGTCTTGAGGGAAAATACTTTATGTATGCACACTGCAGATATAAACATACATGTGTTTGCACGCCACATTTCCCGCCTGTCCCCTTTTTTTTCCTTTCACTTTGGGCTATGGGCAAATCCTTCACAATAACTCATTTTTTAAAAAAAGGCTGCTGACATATTGATCTTTCAAAGCATGTAGACAGTCCTGCAAGGCTCTAGGAATGATAGCGAGTTTTAGAAAGCGCTACATTAATTACTTTTGTGACTCCGGGTTTTTCAAACAACGGATTGACTGTGCTTACAGATCTTGTGGATTAAATTATTCAGAACATTTGCACTGCATCGTATGTTTGAAGAGAAAACTACACCAAATGGTTTTGAATTCAGAAGCAAATCACTCATTAACATGCCACACTATTAAATATTTATTGCCTTCCTTTGCCACAGTCGGGGCCAAACTCATCTTTACGTAGGAGAGAAATGAACAATCTCCCAAAAGGCTTTTTAAAAATGGAAAGCAGGCATGGGGAGCTGCCAATCTGAGCAGAAGAATGCAATTTATGTGATTGACTCAAAATACACACACACACACCCCCGCACGCGCGCACACACACACACACACACTGCTTTTCTTTTCCCTGAGAGAAGGATACTGGAATCCCAAATATTTTCTCTTGTGGTTATGGAAGCAGTGGGAGGGGGGATTTTGAGCATAGAAAAAGCAGGAAGGAAAAATACCCCCTTCATATAACTTTCCTACTCCTCCAAAGCTACTTTTCCATCAAAGAAAAATGAACCATTACTGTCCACACGTCTTCTGTGTAATGCCAATTTCTGATCTTTTGAACTAGGCACGGGGCCATTGAAGATACTTTTAAAACTATTTTTATATTATATGAATGTGTGTCTTCGATATATGAATGCACATGTACACACACTTTTCTGTCCCACCTTTCTTGCAAGGAGCTAAAGGAACTCCCCTCCCCTCCTTCGTTGGACACCCAACGAAGCTGCAGGTTGGAAGATTTAGGAGATCTAAAAGAAATAATAATAATAATAATAATAATAATAATAATAATAATAATAATAATAATAATTTTTATTTATATCCCGCCCTCCCCAGCCGAAGCCGGGCTCAGGCTTCTTCAGTCCAACTCACTTCCTCAGAAGGCAGAGTTGGTCAGCAACTTGGATGGTTTTAAAAGAGGATTTGATAAATTCATGGAGGAGAGGGCTATCAGTGGCTCCTAGCCATGTTGGCTGCACTCTGCCTCCTCCGTTGGAAGAAGCAATGCTTCTGAATACAGTGGTACCTTGGGTTAAGAAGTTAATATGTTCTGGAGGTCTGTTCTTAACCTGAAACTGTTCTTAACCTGAAGCACCACTTTAGCTAATGGGACCTGCCGCTGCTGCTGTGCCGCTGGAGCACGATTTCTGTTCTCATCCTGAAGCAAAGTTCTTAACCTGAGGTTAAGCGGCGTCTGTAACCTGAAGCGTCTGTAACCCGAGGTACCACTGTACCAGCTGCTGTAAACCATGGGAATGGAGAGTGTTCTTGTGCTCATGTCCTGCTCTCTGGTTTCTCCTAGGATCTGGTTGGCCTCTGTGAGATCAGAGTATTGAACTAGCCTCCTCCATCAGCCTATTCGTATGTCCATATGTTCATATGTTCATATGAGAGACTGGGCTCAAGACCGCCCAGTGAGCTTTCATGGCTGAGCAGAGATTTGAACCATGGTTTCCCAGCTCCTAGACCAATGCTGAAACTGCTATGCTACACCAGCTTCTCTAAGTTGCAGTGATTTTCTGTTGTACTATTTTTTGAATAATAAATAAATAATATTCACTCTAGCCAACACACATACACAATGTTGAGTATGTATTTCACTTGCATGTTCCTTATAGAGACATAGGACCTAAATATACTGGTCAATTCTAACGTTAAAAATGCATTGTTATTTTTAAAAAGGTAAAAGGACCCCTGGACGGTTAGGTCCAGTCAAAGGAGACTATGGGGTTACGGCGTTCATCTTACTTTCAGACCGAGGGAGCCAGTGTTTGTCCACAGACAGCTTTCTGGGTCATGTGGCCAGCATGACTAAAGCACTTCTGGCACAACTTAACATCGTGATGGAAACCAGAGTGCACAGAAACGCCATTTACCTTTCTGCCACAGCACTACCTATTTATCTACTTGCACTGGTGTGCTTTCAAACTGCTAGATTGGCAGGAGCTGAGACAGAGCAATGGGAGCTCACCCTGTTGCGGGGATTCAAACTGCCAACCTTCTGATTGGCAAGCCCAAGAGGCTCAGTGGTTTAGATCACAGCGCCACCCGCATGGTACCTTTTTTACCTTTTATAAAAATGTAACACCAGAGGGTGCTCTAGAGAAGCCATCCGCCGTCAATGGGAAATTGCATTGAGAGCTATTACAGTGGTACCTCAGTTTAAGAACAGCCCTGTTTACAAACTATTTGGTATGCGAACTCCGCAAAACCGGAAGTAGTGTTCCGGTTAGTGAACTTTACCTCTGTCTACAAACGGAAGCCGAACGGTGGAAGGGCACCGGTGGTAGGAAGCCTCATTAGGAAAAGCACGCCTCAGTTTAAGAATGGCTTTGGTTTAAGAACGGACCTCCGGAACAGATTAAGTTCGTAAACTGAGGTACCAAGCTTTTTATAGCGTTTTTACAGTCAGTGTAGATCCAGCCATAGCAAGCTACTCTGCCCTGTCAAGCAAACAAAAAGGAATCCAATGTCAACCTGCAGAGCTCTATGATGTATTATGCCAGAACTATGATCCTCTGCATCCTTCATAAATATCCTAGCCCCATAGATGCAACTTACATAGTACCTGGAGTCAGCCCAAATGTAACTTTCCAACGGAGCCAGCTCTCGCATTCTGCCACCAATTGTTATTGGGATGCCCCCATCAGAGACCAGAGATAAGCCAATGAGTATGACTTTTCAAGGCAGCATCCTGTGATCCTCTACATACTTAGCTCATCCTTACATGGTACCCAATGGCAGCCTATATGTAATACTTTTCCAGGGAGCCAGCTCACAATTTCTGCTGCAGTTGGCATGCCCCACCAGAGATCAAGCCATGAAATGTTCCGGTTTTTGTTCCAGGAGCCGCTGACGTGATTCCTGGGTCAGGTAGGCAGCCCACACAATTGACTGAACACAAGAACCATGGGGAACAAAGAGCAACATATTATAGCTCTATACACACGGAACATCAAACACGGTAGCAAGATCAGCAATAGGGAGACGCATGGGCAGCGAGCATAATAACCCAACAACTGAGGACAACTACAAATATGAAATATTTAGAGGCTAATATTGTTCTGCAGAAGCTGGCTTTTGAAAGGAGTGAGTCAAAAGTTGGATTTGTGCCAGCCTCGGCAGCGATATTCTAAGGGCTTTCTGAACAAAAAAAGAAGCCTTGCAGAACGCTCTGCCCTCCTGCTGTCTCCATTTCGTACCGATCTTTACTCTATTTTAAGTCTTCGGTTTTTATTTTTTTGCACAACAGCTCCAGAGAGTACTCTCTGCAAAGAAGTTTCTTGCCTTTGGATGTCTTTTTTTTAAAAAAAAAATACTTGTCAAAAGTAATATCTTTCTTTTCCCCAATTCCTCCCCCTACACAGGTTATCGGTTTCAATGGTTCCCTTACATTATTATTTCTTCCCAAGTATTACAAGTGGCTAATGTTCAGGAAATTATTTTGCCAGCACTCTGCCTTGAGTTGTATTCCTGGTGTTATTTATGTTTTGATTTCAGCAGTGTAGCCTGAACTTTATTAATTGGGCAATTTTGTTGAGTGTATTTCCTGGTTGGTTCAATACATTTGTTCTCTGAATTTGTCTTTTTGATGCTACATAAATGAACCTCCAAGTTCAGCCATCATTAACTCAATCCAATTGCTTTTGGTGTTTGAAAGGCTCAAGACCACATTGAAACTTTAAGAGAAACTATATGAAAATAAGTTTTCAGAGCCTAGCAAGTGTGCTAGTAACCCTATGGGCCAACTCTTACATGAGCTTTTGGGGAGGGGAGGGACGCAGGTGGCGCTGTGGGTTAAAGCCTCAGCGCCTAGGACTTGCCGATCGAAAGGTCGGCGGTTTGAATCCCCGCAGTGGGGTGCGCTCCCGTCGTTCGGTCCCAGCGCCTGCCAACCTAGCAGTTCGAAAGCACCTTCGGGTGCAAGTAGATAAATAGGGACCGCTTACCAGCGGGAAGGTAAACGGCGTTCCGTGTGCTGCGCTGGCTCGCCAGATGCAGCTTTGTCACGCTGGCCACGTGACCCGGAAGTGTATGCGGACAGCGCTGGCTCCCGGCCTATAGAGTGAGATGAGCGCACAACCCTAGAGTCTGTCAAGACTGGCCCGTACGGGCAGGGGTACCTTTACCTTTACCTATTCATTTATTTTAATATATTAAATTTATTTCCCACCTTCGTTCCAAGGAGTTCAGGGTGACATACACAGTTCCATTATTTCCACCACCCCATTTTATCCTCACAATCGTCCTCTGAGGTAGGTTTGAATGAAAGCATGTGGCTGCATACACCCTGCGCCTTTAAAGCACATTCAAAGCACATTCTTTCCCTCAAAGAATTCTGGGCACTGTAGTTTACCCCTCACAGAGTTCCAGTTCCCAGGAACCCATTACAAACTACAGTGCCCAGAATTCTTTGAGGATGGGAGTGGACCATGAGTGTGCTTTAAAGGTATAGTGTGTACACAGCCAGTGACTGGCCCAAGGCCACTCAGGCATTTTCATAGCTGAATGGGGATTTGGCTCTGTGTCTCCACAATCCTAATCCAAAACGTTGACCTACTAAACTATGCCAGATCTTGAATATACAAAACTTCAGCTTATTAAGTCAGGCCACTGGTCCATCCTGGCCCTTTCTATGTACTCCAGCTGGCGGGGGGGGGGGGGAGTCTCACCCAAGGTCTTCCTAGCCTTTCCTTATGGAAGAGAACCTTTAACAAGTAAGGACTGAACTCAGACCCTTATCTGGAGCTCTTTCATAAAACTGGTGAGAAGGACATGAACCATTTTGCCACAGCTTCTAAGCCCACAAACAGAACCAACCCAAGACATTTTGGCACATGAGACAACCACAAAATGGCATCCGTGTCCCCCACAGGGAAGAAGATGGGAGTAAAAATTGACAGCAGGAATGAAGGTGGAGTCCTGCCACCTCGTGGGTGGGATATCCAGGCAACTTGTGCCAGGAAGCGTGAGAGAATCTTAGCTCCTGACAGAAACGTCCTAGCAAAAAGTTTTGCTGATAACCCATTTCAATGTCACTTCTGCCCATCTGTGCAGTTATGAGATCACTTCAAATAATCAGTGTAAGAACAGAAGGGACACGCTTGCACTCTCGCTCAAGAAAAGTGGGAGCAGAAAGCCCCCACAATCTAGAACATTTATGGTATAAAGAGTTATAGGATTTCAGCAAGAGGTTGCAGGATCTGCGATGACTGGAAAGGAAACAGCATGCGTGTCCTGAAACTTTTGCAGTATTGAAAGTGGGATCACTTACAACCACCTTGGTATCATGGGCACAGAACATCATAAATGCACAATAAAAGGGGCATCTGTTTGTTACTGTGGCGTTTGCCCGTTCTTTTGAAAATGTCTGTACAGGGGGAGAGAAAGGGTTAATAGGTAGCCCAATAGAAAAGCCAGAGGCGGAGCCTATCTGTTTATAAAAGGGCTTAGCCCAAGGTTTGAGTTAGGGTTGGTTTTAGTTGGTTGGTTGGTTGGTTGGTTGGTTGGTTGGTTGGTTGGTTAGGAAAGCAGTTGGCAGACAGTTGGGAATAGAGAGACAGCGCAGTTGGTTCTTGTGTGAAAGGAGGTAGAAGAGTTAGAGACAGGATAAAATAAGACTAAGAAGGTAAAGAGTAACAATGTTTTGAATGCAGTTAAAGTTCATTTGTGTTTGCAATAAACTGCACTCTTCTTTGTTAACTTAAGAACCTGATTGAGACTAAGTGATATACCGGGGAGGACCTGGTTGGTGGCAGCGGATTAGTGGTGTACGGGTCAATAGTCTGTGAGACGACCAGGGGCTCCGTACGAACGCCACAGTTACTAACAGAAAGCAATGCATTTAAAACATTTTCCTTCTCAATGTGCAGGTAAACATATTTGTATGATCTTGGAGACCAAACCTTCCTTTCCGTAGTCTTCTTTGTTGACCCTGACCCACCCCCCTCTCTCTATCTGAACTGAAAAGCTCTGCCCATGATCTATCTCCCCAAGCCATCTCTCTGTGACATCAGGGCAGCTCAACCAATCACGGCAAAAGGCTTCTTTTTCACCACTACCACTGTTATCAAAAAATCTCTTCCTCTGTTGCAATATGGATTGCTATCATTAATCATTCACAACGGACCATCAGGATGGGGCAAAGGGAAACAAATCAATAAAAAACAAATTGTAGCAAGTCTGGGGTTAGAGATGCACATGCTGGAAACATCCAGAGGTGTGCAAGCAATTATTTTTCCGTTCCGTTGAATGAATACTCTAGGATGGACAAAGATAGGAGGCAGGAGTTTTCCCTCTGCACTTGGTAATAAAAATTAAAGAGGGGGGGATAGGAAAATGCATTGAATAAAGAGTAGGTTTTCAAGGAGCTGACAATCATATAATGAATAATGCATTTGGCAACTGCTCTGGAAAATCCTGTGCCTTAGGGCCAAGGGATTAAGTAGCCTAATCCACATCAAGGTAGCGTAGTGATAAGACGCTCCAGTTTAGTAATCGCAGGTAGAAAATGTTTTCCAAGATGTGGCTTGAAAGTTACTTCTTTCCAAAGCAGGGCATCCTGAATGAAGCTGCATATGGTCTACGTATACACACAGCACGCCAGTTATGTGCAATCTGCCTTCAATCGCTCCATGCGGCAGGTATCACTACGCTGTGAGCCATTTCCCCATAGCAGCTACCTGTGTGGATTAACTTTTTTGTCCCCCACAAAGGCAGATATGTTGTTGTTTAGTCATTTAGTCGTGTCCGACTCTTCGTGACCCCATGGACCAGAGCACGCCAGGCACTCCTGTCTTCCACTGCCTCCCGCAGTTTGGTCAAACTCATGTTGGTAGCTTCGAGAACACTATCCAACCATCTCGTCCTCTGTCGCCCCCTTCTCCTTGTGCCCTCCATCTTTCCCAACATCAGGGTCTTTTCCAGGGAGTCTTCTCTTCTCATGAGGTGGCCAAAGTATTGGAGTCTCAGTTTCACGATCTGTCCTTCACGATCTGGCAGATATAGATGTATCTAATTCCAGGAATCCAGTGGGGCTATTTCCCAGTCTTCACATTCTGAATGTGTTGGAAGCTTCATGCTAGACTGGTCTCTCACTAATGCAGGGGTAACCAAACTGGTGCCCCCCTTCCCCAATGTTTTGGACAAGCTCCATGAGCCCCACCAGCATGGTTAATCATCAGAGGTGATGGGGGTTATTGCCCAACATTTCTGATGTACTCCATGTTTGCTACTATTCAAGAAGGGTACAAGGAAGGGCTGTTGAAGCTGAAGGGTGTGTGTGGCCTGGGCTAGATATAGAGACCCAGGGGGGCACATTTACCCAATCTCTGTGCTTAATAATGATGACCCGCCTGCTTTCCGTCATTGTTTCCTGACTCATGGGAACTTGCGCTCCTCTGCTTTGCCAGCTCTGGCCCCTTTAGCTATCAGGGTATCATAGCATCTTCCTATAATAAGTGCATTATTCCTTTCTTGCAACAAGGCAACTCTGCATTCTGATCTAATCAGGCTGCATCACACAGCAAACAGCTCGATCAACCTGTTAACATCCACTCTGAGTCGGGGGGGGGACCCTTCCAAATCTAGGTCATTAATCATTTGGGGTTTCTGCAGGGGGATGAGTCGAGGAAATAAAAGGCATAGGCGGTTTGACAGAAGAGAAGCCTCATGCTTGGGAATTAAGTGTCCCTGCTTTACCTCAATACTTATTTCTGATGAATGCCCTTGTTTCGCTCCAGAGTATATCTGGCTGCAGGGCCATTATCTAGCGACAACATCCTATTCTGAAGACATTATCTTAACGGAGACGGTGTGATCAATTGGAAGAAGCCACAGTATACTCTTGGCTTTGGAGGAAATGCCAAGGAAAATTTCTGCGAGACAAGAATCAATTAGGCAATTTAGCAACTGCTGGTTTATTTAGTTCTTCCCCGAGACAGGAAATTTCTCAAATGCCTCAAAGGAAATGATTTTTGTCTGCAGATTGTGGACAAGTGATTGAGTCCTTTAATATAGGTGTTTGTCATTGCTGGGGTTTGCATTATTCTGAATACGAGGGGCGGAGAGAGAGTGGCAAAGAGTTGCATGCAATATATTTATATATATGGCACTAAAATGCTAATGAATTTTTATAAGGACTTTTTTATTTTAAAAAAACACACAAACTGATGTCAAAATGTAGATGAAAGAACTTAAGGTTGGGAAAATTGAGAAATGGAGGGAAGCTAAAACTGACAGATTCCCCCATCCCCACATCAACTCCAGCCAGCAATGTCAATGATCAGATCTGGAGGTCTAGAAGTTCCTCATCCCTAATCTAAGAAAATTAATAGCAGCTATTCAATAGACAGTTTCATACCTTTTGGCTGAAGAAAACAAACCTACTTTCAAAGCTTATTATAAGTGTTAGCAATTCAGTAATTGAACAAACGAACAACACTTAGTCATGTTCCCATATTAGATGATTGCATCTACATCAATCTTATCTCATAAAAAAAAACACCCCACAGATACGGAATCTTTTAAAGAGATTCTTTTTCCAGGGACAGAGCTCCCAAATAAGATAATGAAACTCTTGGCTCCAAGCATCTTCATCACTTACCTTGTGGTACATCAGCTGCTAACATTTTATTCCATGGATATTTTGGAGAATTTATAGGGGAAATGCTGCTGAACTTCGACACGGCATCTTCTCCATACACAGAAGCCAACTCCTAGGGGCAAAGGTCACTTCACACACACCCATAAAATATTCGAGGGGGCCGGGGGGGGCAAAATTGATGGGCGTTGGCATTCGAATAGTGCATGTGCACCATGTCATGTGATCAATTATGCAGGGCGGGGCTTACCTGGGCCTCCCCAATATTTTATTCAAGTTGGCACCCCTTTTCAATGCTGAATCTGAAGACTTCATAGCCTGGAAGAGCTTTGGAGTTGGTGAGAGACAGAATTAAATGAATTCTTTAACCACTGAACTTTTGAATTGGAAGTTATGAGGCTGTCTTTTTGTTTCTGCATACAGCTTGTGCAACCTCTATTTCTTCAAATATCAGTTCATAGCTTGGATCTTTTCGTAGCTTGTTTCCCACCCATATCTTAGTGCATTGTTTCAGTGAGAGCAAATTGAATAGGTTGGCATTAAAATGCGAACCAAACTAAAGTTCTCCTCTCACCGTAGTCAGAAGCAGGAGGTTATAATCCCCTCCCCTGACCAAGGTCTGCATAAAGCAGGGCGGGGAGTGGACACCAGCCACTCTCTCACACAAAATAACTGCTGCTAATTGCATTTTATTCATTGTCTGATTTGTATGATGTTAGCCACTCTGAGCCTGGCTTTGGCCGGGGAGGGCGGGATATAAATTATTATTATTATTATTATTATTAGAGGTGTTGTGTCAAGAGATGTGTGTACAAAGTGGTCATTCTCTCAGGCTTCTTCCACTGTCCTTAAGAACCCAAGCAACATGAGAATAATAGTACTGCTGAAGTGAATGGGGTGTTTTAGTGCCTCAGCAAATGCTCAGCAAATGACCATGATGCATGACATTCAAGTCTTGATGCAAATGAAACCACTGGAGACTATTGCCATTCCCTGCGTTGCTGAATTAACCACTGAGGGCTCAGTAGCTGCGAAGAATATGTCTAGAGAGTACGATATATTTGTCATAGACTGTTGTCAGTATGCTGTCAGCGACTCCCGGCTGATTGCCAGGAAAGTATAAAGACAAGGGAGGGTTCTTACCATCCTTTTTTATTCAGCATTTACAGAGAGGGGCTATAGAACCCAGCCTCTTGGATAATGGCATTGTCCCAAGTGAATCTCCACCGCCTGTCTCTCCCCCTTCCTCATTCATCTCTCCTACGGGTGCTTCTACATGCCCTCTGTCTTTGAGCTCTTTGCTCTCCTACTTTCAAGGCTCGCCAGGTTCTGGGAGAGGGGAGCTCTGGAATGCTTTCTAAAGACACAGTGTCCATCAGCTGTCGCCCCTCTGCTGCTTCTTCCTCCTCCTCTCACATTATTTCCCAAAACTTTCCCCCTCATCTGCCTCTGAGCTCTGACCTCCCGCAAACCCCTGTTGTAAATCTAAACTGTCTTCCTCTTCCTCCTCCCTGGGTCAGGCTGGGGAGGCTATCTCTACCACTCCTCCTCTGCCCAGTCCCTGACAACTGTACACTTTGTGAGGTTACCCATCTTCCTTTTTCTTTGTTTGAAAGCAGCGTCTAGTTCTTTGTAACAAATTGCGCCACAAAAGTTGGCCATACAATCCTTTGCAGAAGTATTTTTTTACTGTTGTCTCCAAAGCAACCTAGACATAGGATCCAAATCCTAGGGGCTGTGGTGGCTTTGGCCCCCACAAATATTTGAGGAGGGCTAGGCGCCCGCAAAGTTATTGAACATTGCCATTCAAATGATGTGCGTACAAGTCTTAAGTTCAATTTTCCACATCAGTTTGCTTTTTAAAATAAAATTAAAAAGTCCTCATGAGAATTCCTACGTGTTTTAATGTGAATTTCTCCAACAAATATAATGCATTTTCATGTGGTTTTGTTGAGTACTACAAGCTCTTTTATGAACACTTTACACTAGTATATGCATTTTTGTACGTCTCACTTGAAAAACTCCCTTGAAAAATTCAGAAAAGTGTGGCTTTTGAAAGATGCCTGTGTTTTGGTTCTTGTATTGTTTCGTAAAGCACAAATGAGATAGGTTTGCCTTTCAATGTGAACTGGGTAAACAAAAAACAAAAAACCATCCCTAATCCACACCTTAAGAATTTTCCTTCACTTGGGGGGGGCTTTTGCCACTTTAATTTATTTTATTGTTTTTAAGAAAATCTTCATTAATTTTCACATAAACAAATATACATTAGTTACATAACATACAAAACAGAAAACACTACAATTGAATAGAAACAATAAAGTAAGAAAAGATAAAGAAACAGACATAAACAAATACAATATATTATACTTACAAGACAGATTAAAATATATAACTTCCAATAATTCTCATTTTGTTTAGTCGTTTAGTCGTGTCCAACTCTTCGTGACCCCATGGACCAGAGCACGCCAGGCACTCCTGTCTTCCACTGCCTCCCGGTAATCCTCATTATGCCCCTTCATGGATCACTGCCTTGCTGTGGCGAAGGGGCTTGAATAACTCAGAGAAGCTATGAGCTATGCCGTGCAGGGCTACCCAAGATGGACTGGTCATAGTGGAGAGTTTTGACCAAACGTGATCCACCTGGAGCAGGAACCAGCAAGCCACTCCAGTATCCCTTCCAAGAAAGCTCCATGGACAAAGGGAACAGGCATAATTCTCTTTATACTGCTTATATTATCTGTATAAATTATCTGTATTCCTTGCACAGATTCATATTATTTTGTTTTGTGTGTGTATATATATATATTATCCAATATTGTATTTTATGTATTTCTTGCTTAATTTAAAGGTGAGATGGGTATACCACTGAATACACTTTTTAAAAAATGAAGGCGTATTTCAAGTTGGGTATGGTCCATCATTGAGGCAAACCTCTTAAAATAAGATAGCTGGGGGACAAAAAGAAGAAGACATACAATAAATTCCACCATTCCAAACTTCTTAAATATGGAATGGTGTGTTGTCAAATAAAATCCATTCGGATTAAAACAAAAGGGACCTCATTATAACTGATTTCATTTGAGTTCCTTCTAATACTGGCATTAGTGAGGCAAAGCAAGAGAGGTCCCTAGTGTTTACTAGAATGGTATGGAGGGTTTCCCCTGTCTTTTCATCAGGACTGAGACTCTCACTGCGAGGAAGCCCTGAATAACCCATCTAGTTCTGCTTGGCAGTTTCAGCCTGAAAGTTTTCTCCGACTTCTTTACACAGCATTCCCCCGAGGCGAGATATAGCCAATTTGGTACCTGCTTAGGCTGGACATATTCATAGTCTTAGGGGAAAACTGACAACTCCCGACATCGTTCCCCAGCCTTCTCCAGGACTGTTTGCTGCAGGCAACAGTGCAGGGGTGACTCCTTTGGAGATTTAGGAGATGCAGGGAAGCAGCCAAACATAAAAATGTGACAAAGGAATAAAGAATCAAGGAGACAATAAAGGACTATTTTTGTCGGTCTCAAGCAAAGGTCGTCAAGAGACGCCGTATTAAATCTACCCTAAGATATCTCCTAAAAGGGTGGTTTGTATAGCACATAAAGCAATACGCACCCTTCAGATGACGAGAAGGTAAAGGGCGCATCTCCAAAGGCCTTGCCGTATAAAGGGGAATTGTTGCCTTAATGTAAAGACTGACATTAAAGCAGAGTTCTGGGAAACTGTGAAGACCATGACAGGGACAGCCAGTGTGGTTCTCTCCAGATGTTGGCGGGCCACAACTTCCATCAACCTCAATCAGGGATGTGAGGAGTTGTAGCTCAAAACCTGGAGGTCACGACATTGGCTATCTGTTAGGGTTGTCGTACGTCCGGAATTTGCCAGACATCGCCGTGATTCGGTCACTGGAAACAGTGTCTGGGCAGGAATTGCTTAAATGTTTGGGAAAATCCAGGCATATTGCAGCCCATGTCAACTTTGGGCAAAACAAAAACGCTCAACAAGTTTTGTGTCCAGATTTTCACTTTTTGAAATATGAAAATCCTAGTATCTCTGCTTCAGGTGCAAAAGCCAAGAATTCTGCACCAACCCTGTTTCCCAACTCTACAAGCACAAAGTGGGGGGGGAGGGGCAATGTGCCTGTGTGCAAATTAAAGAAATGAACCTGAATGTAAGTAAATCATTTTTGGGGTTTTTTATTAACCTAGGCTATCACGATGGTTCAGTCCCCCTCCCGGTCTGTCCCCCGCCATTTCATTCTGAACTAAATAAATCTTATTTCCGGTGCTGATTTTGCTTTCCTTAGTGAGATATTTTCTTTACAAACTGCAGTGTCTCCTCTCATGAAAAAAAAGGCCTCTCATGGGCTCAACGAACAAGTGAGAGGGGTAGTTGAAGCTTACATTCCAGCCAATCCATGTTCCCAGTCATGGGGAATTGATTGTTAAACCTCTCTGAGAACTGTAGGAGGAGAATGGGGTCTCCTAACAACTCTCAGAGCCCTTAATAAACTACAGCTCCCAGGATTCTTTGGGGGAAGCCAAGACTGTTCAACGCCAAAGAATTGATGCTTTTGAATTATGGTGCTGGAGGAGACTCTTGAGAGTCCCATGGACTGCAAGAAGAACAAACCTATCCATTCTGAAGGAAATCAGCCCTGAGTGCTCACTGGAAGGATAGAACCTGAAGCTCAGGCTCCAGTACTTTGGCCACCTCATGAGAAGAGAAGACTCCCTGGAAAAGACCCTGATGTTGGGAAAGATGGAGGGCACAAGGAGAAGGGGACAACAGAGGACGAGATGGTTGGATAGTGTTCACGAAGCTACCAGCATGAGTTTGACCAAACTGCAGGAGGCAGTGGAAGACAAAAGTGCCTGGCGTACTCTGGTCCATGGGATCATGAAGAGTCGGACACGACTAAACGACTAAACAACAACAACAACAACAACAACAACAAAGACCGTTCAAGTGGTGTAAAAGTGCTTTAAAAAAACATGGTGTGGATGTGATCCACATTTGTGAGGCCCCCACTTCTCCCTTTGTCGGGGGGGGGGATGTTTTTTTATAACTTTGGGCCACCATGTTGATTATATCTATAGAGTGCCCAACTCACAAGTGATATTTTCTGCATGGTGCCCAGGTAGAGTGCCCAGCATTAGGCAGGTCGAGAAGCCCAGCAGTGGGCCACGATTGCATGACCCAGGCCTCTGATTCAGTGCTTGGAGGCTGTTGACTGGTCTCTTACTTATTCTGTGCTCTCAGATGAGTACATAATTTGTCCTGGCCCATATGACAGTTCCAGAGATGGTCACGAAGTATCAGGACTGCAGCAACATGTCAGCATCATTATATATTCCAGGGAGAAGGAGAGAGGAGAGAGGGGGGGAGGGAGAGGAGTTTCTCTCTCAAACCTATTGTTTTTGTGCGTAATCACAGCACAGAGGTTCAGAAGTTCAGCTCCTATTGACAAGAGAGTAAATTTCATTTTTATGTATGCAACTACATTACATCAGCCGTGATTTAAGTGCACACACTTGTATTGGGAATCGAGCTGTCTCAGCATTGTAGAAGCTGATTAATTACACTGTTGCTGATTAATTCCACGGCTGGGTTTTTGCTTCAGAACACAGTCTCCCGGTGTTGCAAGAGTTCCACCCCCTCTAGTTATATAAAGGCCCTTGTGTTCCCTTTTGAAATATGTGGCATCCGAGGGCCTTGACATCTACCCAAATGAGCTTTTTCTCCCACATTACTTTGGTGGGTGTCTTTTCAAGGAGTTGGTGAAGGGTAGTGGAATTGCAGAGTTGGAGGGAGCCTTATAAGTTATCAAAGTCTAACATCCCTGCTTGGTGCAAGAAATTCAGAGCCGGAGCAACCCCAACAGATAACTGCCCTGCCTCTGCTTAAAGATCTCCAGCTAAGTAACTAACAGATGGGATGTCAGAAAATTCTGATGGAAATGAGAGCAGGAGTTGCCAATGTCCCCTTATTTGTCCCATGACCAAAGCGGAAATCAATCTAGTGAATACTATGGGTATTTGCTGTTGGTGTTGCTTTCCATCCACAACAATACATTGTTGATTCCTCATCTGCATTGTTTTTCC
Organism: Podarcis muralis; assembly: GCF_964188315.1. Lineage (NCBI taxonomy): Eukaryota > Metazoa > Chordata > Lepidosauria > Squamata > Lacertidae > Podarcis > Podarcis muralis. The sequence continues at coordinate 19,183,371 of NC_135660.1, forward strand.
CTTTGGAAAGAATGGGGTAGAATAGCATATTGACATCATAAGTTATGTGTGTTTGCCACAGAGGACACAAAGACCAATAATGTAGGGTTTGGTCAGAAGACAAACTGCATCTGAATGGAAACAGCACTGCATGTGACAAATGCAGCGCAGAATAGAAAACGCCTTCTTACGGAAGACGCAAGATCTACCCACCCTGGAAGAATGGCAGATGAAGGTGATGGACTATATGGAACTGGCAAAAATGACTGGCAGAATCCGAGACCAGGGAGAAGAGTCGGTGGAAGAAGATTGGAAGAAATTTAAAGACTATTTACAAAAATACTGCAAAATTAATGAATGTTAGAATGATGTTGGATTGAAGTTAAGTGGTTTTCAGCAGTAATGTTAAAAAGATGTGTAAAAATGGATTGTTAACAGGTGATAATTTAAAGTTATAATATATTAAGACTAAAGATTAGGATAAAAACAAAGAGGGAAAGGATTTGCTGAACCAACTAATTGAACTGGATACAAAAAAGGGAGGTGTGAGGAGGTCCGGGGAACAGGCAAATGAAAGATAAGACATGGAAAGATTGAGTTGTTTTTAACTGTTTTTATTTTGTGTTTTTTTCTTTTTCTTTTTTATTTTTGTGATATTTTGAAAACCTTAATAAAAATTATATATATATAAAAAATAGAAAACGCCTTCTTACGTACCTGGCTAAGAGAATGAGTTTTTAGTCACATCTGTTGCCGCTTCTGGGATCCTGTCAGTGCTTGAATTACAGGAAGAAATGTAGGAGGTCCATTTTGATGTTCCCCAAACCCAAGCTCCTAACTGCCCCCATTTTAGTTAAACCAATTCCCTATTGTAGTTTTCTGAAAAGAGTAACTAAGGAGGATATTTCAAAAAGATAAGGAGGTCAAAGACACCTCCATCCCCTCCCTGCTTTGAATACAACTCTTAGTGGTATCCAAGCTTCCTGATCCCACTTGAACTCTCATACAGTGGTACCTCGAGTTACAAACTTCAGGTTACAAACTCCACTAACCTGGAAGAGTTACCTCGAGTTGAGAACTTTGCCCCAGGAAGAGCACGGAAATCGTGTGCCGGCGGCACAGAGGCAGCAAGAGGCCCCATTAGTGAAAGCACGCCTCTAGTTAAGAACAGTTTCAGATTAAGAACAGACCTCTGGAACGAATTAAGTTCGTAACTAGAGGTACCACTGTGTTTTTTAATATTTTTAAGGGGCTCTAACCTTTTTACTAGGGACGCGGGTGGCGCTGTGGGTAAAACCACAGTGCCTAGGGCTTGCCGATTGCATGGTCGGTGGTTCGAATCCCCGCGGCGGGGTGAGCTCCCGTCGTTCGGTCCCAGCTCCTGCCCACCTAGCAGTTCGAAAGCACCCTTAAGTGCAAGTAGATAAATAGGTACCGCTTTATAGCGGGAAGGTAAACAGCGTTTCCATGTGCTGCGCTGGTGCTGGCTTGCCAGAGCAGCTTTGTCACGCTGGCCACGTGACCTGGAAGTGTCTCCGGACAGCGCTGGCCCCCGGCCTCTTAAGTGAGATGGGCGCACAACCCTAGAGTCAGACACGACTGGCCAGTACGGTCAGGGCAACCTTTACCTTTACCTAACATTTTTACTTCTAGGAAAATAGGGAGAAATGCACAATCAAGATTCTGCTCAGGAAAAACCAAACTATCTTCCACCTTCCAATACTCTGCGAATGCATGCAAGCTTGCTTTTCATTTCTTTATACTTTTAAGTTGTTTTAACAGGCAAGTGCCAGACCCTGGTTTTCAAATGGTATAACATCACATTTTATTGTATTAAGTATGAATGTAATTCTGGTGCAAGCCTACAGGTGTCTACTCAGAAGTGTCCCATTGATGTAGCCAGATCTAGAATTGCAGCCTCAAATAGCTTTAAACATAGTAGGCTCCCATTCTTAAAGTTCTGGCTGTTCTGCAATGATTTCCTGGCACTTTGGATCCTTCAACACAAATCAGGGAAATGGCTAGTGACACTGGAGAGTATGCAGTGCTTAGGCAGCCAAACAATTAAGACCAAAACCAGGGTATTGTCTGAAGGCATATTAGACTACCACTTTGCCGAAGCTATGCAGGTCTGGGTCATGTTAGGATGGGTGACCATCTGAGAGCCATGCTGGGGTCCATGACAGAAGGGAGGATATCAATGTATTAAAATAAATATAAACTGTCTGTGGCTTATGAAAAGGCAAAGACATGGTCCTGAAGGATTGATTTGCAGTCCTGTTGCTTACAATAAGTTTCCCTTCTGATTTTAGGTTTTAAAATGTTTGTTGGTTATTTACTCTGGTTGTGTGATTTTGTGTGGCTGTACTTATCTTCCAGAGCCATGTTTATGGCAGGGGATGAATCATATACTTTTTATTTTAAAGGGCTGCCTGGGTGGGGCGAATACCAGAACTCTCTTCTTACAGCCACTTTGTGGGAGCAGCAGAACCAACAAAAGCAATTGAATTATGTTGCAAGGCTGCTGCCGCCACTACTTCCAACCACCATCCTTGAGGGCAGAGCTTGGGAACCTGCAGGCCAAAGGCAACCCTCCAGCTTTTGGGACTATCTTAAAGCCATGCCTCCTCTACAGCCACGCCCTTCTTTCCATGCCCAGCTCAACTTCATACTCTCCATGCATGTTTTTGCCTGGCAGGAATGTGCTCTCAAACTCTTGCTGATGCCTGGAGCTTGTCTGAGAGGACAAGGAGGAGAGACTGAGTCTGAGTTGAAATTAGCCTAGGTAAAAATCTGCATTTCCATTACAGCGGCAACAAGTTGGTTAAAGTGGGCCGACATTATTATTTTGCCACTGATGAGCACTTTAATGTTTCTTCTGTGTGCAATGCGGCAACAGAATCTTCCCACTCCTTTGCTTCTCTCCGAGATAGTTGTTTGGACACTTAGTACCTGTGGGTGGTGTCTAAAACTATGTGTGCTGGAGGTTTCATGATCTTGCATCATTGGCATTCAACTCCACGAGGACTGCATTAAAAAAAGGCAGGGCAATTATTTTAAAAAATCTCCCTTAACTGTGCTACAGAGACAGAAGCAGATCGTAATGGCCTTATTTTTTACGAGAGCCATCTATCTAGCCGGCGCTTTAAGATTGTTTGCAACCAGTGAAATACAAAGATTTCGGTGTTTTCTCTTTTTATGGAAATGCATGGGGTTGTCATAAATCAGGAGTGCAGAGAAGATTGAGCGTATATAGAGCCAAGATATACTGACTAGCCATTTCTAATCCTCACGAAGAGCAACAGTGGATTAAAGGGCACAAGAGTGCTATGCTAGCCTGAAATGCTTTCTGGGGTTTGACAGGCCACAAAATTACAAGGCAACTTTATTGAGAGTCGTTCTCAGAAGGAGAATTAGGGTTTAAAACTGGTCATATGTGGATCACTTAGCCCAAGGATGGGGAATCACTTTCAGCCCAAGGTTGCATTCCAAATCTTCCCGGGGTCGATCACATGCCAGAAACGGGCCATGGGCAAAGGTGGGTGGATCAATAAGCTGCATTTTTCTATAGGCATGTACACATATTCCAGACCCTCCAAATGTCCTTATTTTCCAGGGACATTCCCAGATTTACAGAAGCCATCCTGGTTTCTGATTTGATCCCAGAATATCCTGCTTTTCCTTAGGATGTCCCTATTTTCATAGGAGAAATGTCGGAGGGTTATGTGACTGCCCAAACCAAGGAGGTAAGTAACTATACAACCTTTAGAAGATATCTGAAGGCAGCCCTGTATACAGAAGGTTTTATGTTGGAAGCCGCCCAGAGTAGCTGGAGCAACCCAGTCAGAGGGGTGGGGTATAAATATAAATACAGCGGTACCTCTAGATACGCACTCCTCTTGTGTACCTTTCAGGATGTGAACGCGGCAAACCCGGAAGTATTTTTCCGGGTTTCACCGCATGCGCATGTGTAGAAGTGCTCTACGCACCACGCGCATTCACAGAAGCGGTCCTCCAGTTGCAAATTCCTCGGGATGCAGCCAAACCTCTGGAACAGATCCTGTTCACAATCGGAGTTACCACTGTATAAATATGTCCCTATTTGCATTGGCGAAATGTTGGAGGATATGATACTCCTCTCAGTCCTCCATCCAGGATGGTGAGGCATTATGAGAGCTCAAGGAAACATTCCAGGCAGGCATGAAAATTCAGGGAATGTGTGAAGTAGGGCCAGTGAGGGGTTCAGCCTGCAAAGAGAGGGGGGATTTGTGGCTGGGGAGGGGTGTGGCCTGGGACAAGTCCCAAGAAGAGGTGCAGTGGTCTGAGTTTGTGGTAGAGAGAGTCAAAGACCTTTTACTATTTCTGCAGAGGGTCTCAGCAGGGTCCCTGTCTCAGAAGTGCCCCATCAGCATGAAAGGGGAGCTTTCTAGCCACTGAGAAGTCTTCTCACCCTTTGTGCTGATTGGACTCAATTAAGAGTGAAAGGCCACTGAGGATGGACTCCTAGGGTCATTCTGAAGAAGGTGCATGGGAAAAACACTGAGGAGTTGTTCTGTGTGCTCCAAAGCAAAGCATTTAGCAACATTGAAAACACAAAGTGTTCCAAGTGTTTCAAGAGAACTGTGTGCAATTCTGTTACAATGGAACTTCAAGAAAAGCTTAAGTCACTCCTAATGAAGATACTGGAGCACTCCAAATCATTCCCCATGCATACGCACAGAAAATAGTAAATCTAGCTGGAAGGTAACACATGGAGATCGGCAATGATCATTGCAATATATTATTAATTTCTATGATTGTATAATTGCAAGATATTAAAAGGGGGTGTCGAAATAAAAAATTAAAAATAGTCCAGTAGCACCTTAGAGACCAACTAAGTTTGTTCTAGGTACAGTATAAGCTTTCATGTGCATGCACACTTCTTCAGATACCTGCATGCACACAAAAGCTTATACAGTGGTACCTCGGGTTAAGTACTTAATTTGTTCCAGCGGTCCGTACTTAACCCGAAACTGTTCTTAACCTGAAGCACCACTTTAGCTAATGGGGCCTCCTGCTGCCGCCACGCCGCCACCGCGCGATTTCTGTTCTCATCCTGAAGCAAAGTTCTTAACCTGAAGCACTATTTCTGGGTTAGCGGAGTCTGTAACCTGAAGCGTATGTAACCTGAAGCGTATGTAACCTGAGGTACCACTGTACCTAGAACAAACTTAGTTGGTCTCTAAGGTGCTACTGGACTATTTTTAATTTTTTTATTTCTACTGCATCAGACTAATACGGCTACCTACCTGAATCTAGAAAAGGGGTTGTGACTGTGAGGGGGCTATCATGAAGGGCAGCTGCACTTCTGAAATTGTAACTACACTACTGGTCCCAAGGGCTAGCCCAGGGGTCTGCAACCCGCGGCTCCGGAGCCACATGTGGCTCTTTTACACCTTTGCCACGGCTCCGGGGCGGATACTAGTGAGGGGAGGAGGCGCATTGTGCGCCCCGACACTCCCCACTGTGGTGGGCACTGTACTGGCTGTGATGTCACATGGGGGCGGTGCGTGCGTTAGTCACGCACCGTCCCGACGTCACCTTTCCGCCCGCCCGCCCGCTACATTGTAAGGGGCATGTACGCTGGTCACTGTTTTGAAGGGGAGTGAAGAACACACACACACACAAAAAGGTAACTTGTTAATTTAACGTTTATTTCTATGAGAAGGAGTAATTCTGAGGGGTCAAACAAAGAAATATTTAAAAAGTGACAAAAAGGTTATTTTTATAATGATGAGTTTTGCGGCTCCCAGTTTGTTTTTTCTTCGGAAACGGGTCCAAGTGGCTCTTTTTGTCTTAAAGGTTGCAGACCCCTGGGCTAGCGCGAGAGGCCTGGAGGTCCGCATGTGAATCCTGGATCTGAGGTTCCCCACCTCTGATTTAATCACTTCCAATCAACAACAGAACTTTGCTTTGTGAAACATGCACTTATCAGTAAGGTACTAAGGACAATATTCACAGCTCTTAGGCTTGACCCATGCTTTTACATGCACAAGCAGGCTTTACATGACAGGGGTTTTCGCAGCCTGTATGAGCCGTAGATAGACCTTAACACCAGCCAGGAAATTTTCAAAATATGGTAACCTGGCCCTGCTGTTCATTCTGCTAAGTGAAGCTCTGGGCTTCTGTCCCAAATTCTTCCCCTGACGGCCCCCACTGTGTGCACACAATTGGTGATTAACTGAAGTTTTCACATCTCTGTTATTGTTAACAAAAAACAAAATTGTCTCCAAAAATCACTCAGAAGCTGCCTGTCTGTAACAGCCAATTTTCTATGAATCGTTCACATGGGGCCCCCCAGTTTGCTGGAACCTCTTGCCTTCACTTATGCCATCTTTAGGATTTAATTAATATGGCATATTAATCCAGATCTGTGTATTACACCCTAGACCTTCATGACTGCGATGAGTCATTTAAATCTGCTTTTTTTTTTTTTAATGGATGAGGATTAAAGTCCATCACCACCTTCTGGACATAATGTTTGAGCCATAAATAGAGCCATAATTCCAAATGCTAAAATTGAGCTTGGAACTATGAAGCTACTGTAGTTCTCTGTCAGCTATTATCCGATCTGACATCCATATTTCCCTCTTTTTTAAAAAACAACAACTGACTGTGCGGGCTCAGAATTAAATATTTAGCGGCAGATAGGCCTTAGCACCAGCCAGGAAATTTTCAAAATATGGTAACCTGGCCCAGCTGTTCATTCTGCGCTCCACGTCGGAAAATACACAGCCCAACTACAGCTTTGTATCTGCTTAACGTTATAGATTAACGTTATAAATTAATTTTATAATGAATGTTTTTAGAATGTCAGACTATTTTGATTGTTGTTAGCCGCCCTGAGCCCAGCTTCGGCTGGGGAGGGCGGGATATAAATAAAATTTATTATTATTATTATTATTATTATTATTATTATTATTATTATTATTATAGTATCAATGGAGTGCCTAAAACTTGCCCTCCCTGTCCTGTTCTCATAATTTTGCTACTTTAAATTTTGACACTGAACAAAGTTTACTATTTGGAGAGATGTGTGAGGTACTTTATTTACTTCCTCGTTACATCTGTAAGCTACAGTTCTTCCACCCCTATTTTATCCCCACAACAACCCTGGGAGGCTGAGTGGTACTGACTGGGCCAAGGTCACCTAGTAAGGCTCATGGGAACTTGAACCCTGATCTCCGCAGTCCTAGTCCAATACTCAAGCCACTACACCACAAACAAATATATGCACACATAAAGAGTCCCTGCAAGTACCTCCATCCTCAGATGCAGTGGCCTCTGAATACCAGTTGCTGGCAATCAGAGGTAGGCAGAGTTTTGTTGCACTTGTGCTTGTGGGTTTCCCACAGGCACCTGGTTGGCCACTGTGAGAACAGATGCTGGGCTAAATGGACCACTAGCTTGACCCAAGAGGCTCTTCTTATGTTCTTAGTTTAAGGTTACCAGACGTCCCCGTTTCCCGGGGACAGTCTCCGGATTTACAAATCAATCCCCATACAAAATCCATTGAAGTTGAAAAGTATCCCCAGATTCATTGAAAAAAATCTGGTAACCTTATCTTAGTCATCTCCCGCTTGGACTACTGCAATACGCTAAACGTAGGGCTACCTTTGAAGATGACCCAGAAACTGCAACTAATCCAGAATGCAGCAGCTAGACTGGTGACTGGGAGCAGCCAACGAGACCATATTACACCGGTCCTGAAAGACCTACATTGGCCCCCAGTATGTTTCCAAGCACAATTCAAAGTGTTGGTGCTAACCGTTAAAGCCCTAAACGGCCTCGGCCCAGTATACCTGAAGGAGCGTATCCACCCGCATCGTTCAGCCCGGACACTGAGGTCCAGCTCCGAGAAGTGAGGCTACAGGGAACCAGGCAGAGGGCCTTCTCGGTAGTGGCACCCGCCCTGTGGAACACCCTCTCGTCAGATGTCAAGGAAATAAACAACAATGTGACTTTTAAAAGACATCTGAAGGCAGCCCTGCTTAGGGAAGTTTTAAATGTTTGACCTTTTATTGTGTTTTTAATGTTGAGACCCACCCAGAGTGGCTGGGGAAACCCAATTAGGTGGGCAGGGTATAAATAAATAAAATATTATTATTATTATTATTATTATTATTATTATTATTATTATTATTATTATTTTCAATACATGTTTTGGACTGCTCATTTTGGGACTGCATGCCCTCCAATATTTCTCTGATGAAAATAGGGACGTCCTATTCCATTATTTTTAATATTATTATTCCACCCAGGTGACTGGATTGCGCCAGCCACTCTGGGCAGCTTCCAACATATATAAACACAAAAACCCCCAAAACATTAAACATTAAAAAGCTTCCCTATACAGGGCTGCCTTCAGATGTCTTTTAAAGGTTGTATAGTTACTTATCTCCTTTGCTCGGGGGTCACTTAACTCCATGCCCCTCAACATTTCTCCAGTGAAAATAGGGACATCCTAAGGAAAAGCAGGACATTCTGGGGTCAAAACAGAAATGGGGATGGTTTCTGTAAATCTGGGACTGTTTCTGGAAAATAGGGACACTTGGGGTGTCTGAGAGTGGTCATTGTCATCTCAAGTGGTTTTGGCTTGGTTTGGCATGATAGCTGTGCCTGGTAGGTATGCAAAGAATATATGGGAGATACAAAAATAAAACAAAGAGTTTTCCTGCAGGAAGGTGGTGTGGTCCCTTTTATGTCATGCATTCTGTGCTTGCCACATGAAAGGTAAGAAAGCTGGATTAGCAACACTTTTTTAAAAAGTGTGTAAGCATGAGTTGTTGTAACCTGACGCCTACAAAGGGCAGATACCATTATTACTGCTGTCCAGAACTCAACAAGAGAAAAGAAAATTGTTGCTAATGCATTTCAGAGACCTTCAGAAATTACCACCAATACTTCCTCTGCACAACAACAACAAAGTTCACACTTTGGAAAATAGCTTTGTTACCTTGAGATGATGGTTGTCCAGAAGCAACCATGTGGGAGGCGTTCGGGTTATAAAAAAGAATTATTCTGATTAAGCAGCTTCCTTTCTTGTGCAACTGACTTGCTGCTAGTGGGTGGCTTAGGAGACCCAGACCACAGGACTTTGCTAGTGGGTTTGATTCTCCTGCTCCTTCCATCTTTTTAATTTGTCTGTTTAATTTATTTCTTATACCCCGCCCAACTGACTGTGTTGTCCCAGCCACGCTGGGCAGCTTCCAACAAAATATAAAGGGACAAAACAAAACATCAAACGTTAAAAGCTTCCTGAAACAGGGCTGCCTTCAGATGTCTACAAAAAGTTGTATACAGTGGTAGCTCAGGTTACATACGCTTCAGGTTACATACACTTCAGGTTACAGACTCCACTAACCCATAAATAGTACCTCGGGTTAAGAACTTTGCTTCAGGATGAGAACAGAAATTGGGCGGTGGCGGCGCGGCGGCAGCAGGAGGCCCCATTACCTAAAGTTTTAGGTTAAGAACAGTTTCAGGTTAAGTACGGACCTCTGGAACGAATTAAGTACTTAACCCGAGGTACCACTGTAATTGTTTAACTCTTTGACATCTGATGGGAAGGCATTCTACAGGGTGGGTGCCCTTTGCCTGGTTCCCTGTAACTTCACTTCTCACAACGGTGACAGTGGAGCCACTCCTAAAGTTATACAAGGCCAAAGCCCCAAGGAAGTCAGACTATCCTCCACCAGGGCCAGGGTCTTTTCAGTGATGGCTCTGACCTGGTGGAATGCTCTGTTCCATGAGACTAGGGCCCTTCAGGATTTAACCTCCTTCCATCGGGCCTGTAAGACAGAGTTATTCTGCCTGGCCTTTAATTTGAATTCAGCCTGATCTTTTATTTCCCTTCTCTTCCCTCCCCCTCCCCTTTTATGAAGATCACCCGCTCTGAGACCCCACAGCTAATTCTCCCCTGGCCTCCTCGCTGGCCCAAGTAGGACCAATTCAGCCAGCTAGCCCTGGGGATTATCTAATTGATTTTGGATTTTTGAATTTTATTGTTATTCATGTTTTTATACTGTATTTTATGCTGCTTTTATAATTAAGTGTTTTAAATTTGTTGTTAGCCGCCATGAGCCCGGTTTTTGAACCGGCAAGGGCGGGGTATAAATAAAAAATTATTATTTATTATTTTACTTTGCTCATACGATGGCTGGTACACTGCAATGCTAGTGAGAGCCCAGCCAGTCATCACCTGAATTTCCCAGAGGTGTTTTGAGCCCATGCCCTGAGTCATCAGAGTGCCTAGGAATGATGGTTGTGCTTACGTCCATTGAAATCGGTGGGTTTAAGATTAAGAATGTAAGGTGGGTCTTCTGGATCAAGCCAGATGCTTATCAAGTCCAGCATCCTGTTCTCACAATGATCAAACAGATGCCTGTGGAGAAATCATGGTCAGGATACCAACACTCTCATACCCTCCAACATTTCCATGATGAAAATAGAGACTTCCCATTCCACTTCCCATTCCACAATGATATTATTCCCATTCCACAATGATATTGTGTGGTATTTATACACTACACAACTTATTGGGTTGCCCCAGCACTCTGGGCAGCTTCCAAAATATATAAAAACATAAGAAAACGTTAAACATTTTTTTAAAAAAAACACCCTTTCCTATACAGGATTGCCTTCAGACAGCTCAGGGGTTGGATACCTCCATCCCCTCCAACATTTCTCCAATGAAAATACGGACATAATCAGAAACTGGGGTAGCTTCTCTAATTCCGGAACATGCCTGGGACACTTGGAGGATCTGCACTCTCCTGATACTAAGAACGCTTAGCTCTGTGTCCAATGAAAGTCTAAATTGGAAGATTTTGCCCAGAAAAAGGGAAGAATCCTAAATCTCATTGCTGGCTGTCAAGCAGCAGACTTGAGCTGGCCATTGCTTTTGTAGGACTGACGTTGTTTAAGGACTGGGGATGCCAGCCTTTTTGGCCTGTATATGTGAAGAGGCAATGTCACAAGAGGCAGTGTAAGTCTCTCTAGCAATCTCTCCTCATATGGAAACTAGAGGAAGACAAACCATAGCTTAGTGGTAGAGCAGGTATTTGGCATGCAGAACAGGAGCAGCTCACCTGGTGGGATGGAGCCACAACAACCGCCTCCTGGCGGCAGCAGATGTGCCAGTGGAGTCAACCTGGTGCTTCTGCTGGTGTGAATGCAAAGCCTACCAGTTGTTGTTCCCATTAAGTGAGCTGCTCCTGACATAGAAGGTTCAATTTTTCATATGTTCATTTAAAAGGAGCACATTGAACACGACACAAAGAATCTTACCTGAGACCTTAGAGAGCTGCAGGCAGCCAGAGTAGACACTACTGGTTTAGAACAAAGTGTCTAGCCTGTCTGAAACTGATCCTATAAAGGCCTTCAGTGTGGTGTAGTGGTTAAGAGCAGTAGATTCGTAATCTGGGGAACCAGGTTCGTATCTCCGCTCTTCCACATGCAGCTGCTGGGTGACCTTGGGCTAGTCACACTTCTTTGAAGTCTCTCAGCCCCACTCACCTCACAGAGTGTTTGTTGTGGGGGAGGAAGGGAAAGGAGAATGTTAGCCGCTTTGAGACTCCTTCGGGTAGTGATAAAGCGGGATATCAAATCCAAACTCCTCCTCCTCCTCCTCCTCCTCTTCTTCTTCTTCTTCTTCTTCTTCTGGAATGTAATAATGGAGGGATACAATCTATTTCAAAGAAACAGACCAGACAAGAAAGGAGGAGGAGTGGCGTTATATGTCAGGGATGTGTATACCTGTGAAGAGATCCAAGATTTAGAACCTCAAAGCCAAAGTGAGAGCATTTGGGTGAAAATTAAGGGAGAGAAGAATAACAGTGACCTCATTGTGGGAGTTTACTATAGATCCCCAAGCCAAACGGAGGACATAGATGATGCCTTCCTGGAACAGATGGCCAAGCATGCAAAAGGAAGGGAGATAGTAGTAATGGGGGACTTCAATTACCCGGATATTTGTTGGATGTCAAACTCAGCCAAGAGCATAAGGTCAAACAGATTCCTCACTGCCCTTGCAGACAACTTCATTGTCCAGAAAGTGGGAGAAGCAACAAGAGGAACAGCCATTTTAGATCTGGTCCTAACCAATGTTGATGACCTGGTTAGTGGGGTAGAAGTGGAAGGATCATTAGGCGCGAGTGATCATGCTCTTCTGAAGTTTACTATACAGCGGAAAGGAGCAGCCAAGCATACTAGGACTCAATTTCTCGACTTTAAGAAAGCCGACTTCATAAAGCTTAGGGAAGTGCTGGGTGAGATCCCATGGACAGTAATACTAAAAGGAAAGGGAGTTCAAGATGGCTGGGAGTTTGTTAAGAGGGAGATAGTAAAAGCACAACTTCAGGCAATACCAATGAGACGGAAACATGGAAGGTGCCTAAAGAAGCCAGGGTGGCTATCTAAAGAACTTTTAACTGAGTTAAGATTAAAAAAGGATGTGTACAAAAAATGGAAAAGGGGGGAAACCACCAAAGAGGAATTCAAACAAATAGCCAGCACGTGTAGACACAAAGTCAGAAAAGCTAAAGCACAAAATGAACTCAGGCTTGCTAGAGAGGTTAAAAGCAACAAAAAAGGCTTTTATGGGTATGTTCGTAGCAAAAGGAAGAACAAAGAAACCGTGGGGTCACTCAGAGGAGAAGATGGTGAAATGCAAACAGGGGACACAGAAAGGGCTGAACTCCTCAATGCTTTCTTTGCCTCAGTCTTCTCCGATAAAGAAAACAATGCCCGACCTGAAGAATTTGGAGCAAATGATTCAGCAGAGGAAACACAACCCAGAATAACTAAGGAGATAGTACAAGAATACTTGGCTAGTCTAGATGTATTCAAGTCTCCAGGGCCAGATGAACTGCATCCAAGAGTATTAAAAGAACTGGCAGATGTGATTTCAGAACCACTGGCAGTCATCTTTGAGAATTCCTGGAGAACAGGCGAAGTCCCGGCAGACTGGAGGAGGGCAAATGTCCCCATTTTCAAAAAGGGGGGAAGAGAGGACCCAAATAATTACCGCCCAGTCAGTCTGACATCAATACCAGGGAAGATTCTGGAGCAGATCATTAAGCAAACAGTCTGTGAGCACCTAGAAAGGAATGCTGTGATCACCAATAGTCAGCATGGATTTCTGAAAAATAAGTCATGTCAGACTAACCTGATCTCGTTTTTTGACAGAATTACAAGCCTGGTAGATGAAGGGAACACAGTGGATGTAGTCTACCTTGATTTCAGCAAGGCATTTGACAAGGTGCCCCATGATATTCTTGTAAAGAAGCTGGTAAAATGCGGTCTTGACTATGCTACCACTCAGTGGATTTGTAACTGGCTGACTGACCGAACCCAAAGGGTGCTCATCAATGGTTCCTCTTCATCCTGGAGAAGAGTGACTAGTGGGGTGCCACAGGGTTCTGTCTTGGGCCCGGTCTTATTCAACATCTTTATCAACGACTTGGATGATGGACTCAAGGGCATCCTGATCAAATTTGCAGATGACACCAAACTGGGAGGGGTGACTAACACCCCAGAGGACAGGATCACACTTCAAAACGACCTTGACAGATTAGAGAACTGGGCCAAAACAAACAAGATGAATTTTAACAGGGAGAAATGTAAAGTATTGCACTTGGGCAAAAAAAATGAGAGGCACAAATACAAGATGGGGGACACCTGGCTTGAGAGCAGTACATGTGAAAAGGATCTAGGAGTCTTGGTTGACCACAAACTTGACATGAGCCAACAATGTGACGCGGCAGCTAAAAAAGCCAATGCAATTCTGGGCCTCATCAATAGGAGTATAGCATCTAGATCAAGGGAAGTAATAGTGCCACTGTATTCTGCTCTGGTCAGACCTCACCTGGAGTACTGTGTCCAGTTCTGGGCACCACAGTTCAAGAAGGACACTGACAAACTCGAACGTGTCCAGAGGAGGGCAACCAAAATGGTCAAAGGCCTGGAAACGATGCCTTATGAGGAACGGCTAAGGGAGCTGGGCATGTTTAGCCTGGAGAAGAGGAGGTTACGGGGTGATATGATAGCCATGTACAAATATATAAAAGGATGTCACATAGAGGAGGGAGAAAGGCTGTTTTCTGCTGCTCCAGAGAAGCGGACACGGAGCAATGGATCCAAACTACAAGAAAGAAGATTCCACCTAAACATTAGGAAGAACTTCCTGACAGTAAGAGCTGTTCGACAGTGGAATTTGCTGCCAAGGAGTGTGGTGGAGTCTCCTTCTTTGGAGGTCTTTAAGCAGAGGCTTGACAACCATATGTCAGGAGTGCTCTGATGGTGTTTCCTGCTTGGCAGGGGGTTGGACTCGATGGCCCCTGTGGTCTCTTCCAACTCTATGATTCTATGATTCTATGATTCTATTATTATTCTTCTTCTTCTATGAAAACATTCTTTAAAAAATAGGAATTCAGAACAGCTTTTATTCATTTAGATTTTTCTACTGAAACCTCCTCAGATCATTTCAAGAATTGCTTAAGCTGATCACTGTCAAGGGTGGCGCAGTCCCTCCCTAGGTCTGAACCACCTCATTTCCCATGTAGTTTATCAAAATGCATTTATCTGCACTGAAAAGTTGCATTGTATATAGAATTATGCCACTTACCTGAGGAAGTGCAGTACAGTGGAATCAGTCCTTAGTAGTTGCAAAGTGCAGGATGCCTCAGTTCATCTCACCAGCTAATGAGTTAAATGCTAATTTTCCCTAATGTCATTTTATAAACAAAAGTGTCTTAGGATGATGAGTTATGCCTTAGGTTTGCTGAAAAATATCCAAACTATGAAATGTTTTTTGGAGGGGTTACTAAGTGGATTAGCGAAAGTTATATTTCAGGGCTAACAGAATTATAACATATCAATGACAAATATGGCTAAAGCCTTCAGAAAGAAATGGATTCACAGGTCAGCAGAACTGGCTGCAAAGACAGACACAAAGTACAAAATATATTCCTATTTGGGATAGTTCTTCTGTACAAATTGCTATTTTTACAAAATTCACTGCCACAGCTAGACAGGCACAAAGGATCTTACCACAAATACAATTTCATGCCATGGGGAACCAAGGACAGGAGAGTCTTACAAAATGAAACAAGGGGAGGGATTTTAAGCTAGGGCTTGTCAGCATTTAGTCCTGCAACCTTCTAGCAATTCCTGCGCAAAACCCTTGAAGATATGATGTAGGAACTATGATGAATGTGATGATGATCTGTGGAGTTATGAACGAGTTTATATATATGTCGCGATGGCGTTCTATGGTCACATTGTAAAAATAGGTAGAAGGGATAAGGCTATCTGTAAAGACTGTGACTAGTCAACTCTTTTCAGTTCAATTCAGAATTGATTCACCCAAATTAGGAAAAAGCTTCTTTTTTCTGTTGAGCACCATCCTGAAATCTGGACCCCCATCATGCTTCAGCAACATCGCAGGCACAAAAAGAATTGTGTTCCAAGCTTCGTCACTTCCATACTATGGCTGCACTCAGATGTGGGGTTTCTTGCGTTAGTTTTCCTGCTGATAATGCTGCCACTTCCATCCCAATTTCTAATGTTCCTTTTACACTGGGGTACCTGTTGCGGGTGGCGCTGTGGGTAAAACCTCAGTGCCTAGGGCTTGCCGATCGCATGGTCGGCGGTTCGAATCCCCGCGGCGGGGTGAGCTCCCGTCTTTCGGTCCCAGCTCCTGCCCACCTAGCAGCTTGAAAGCACCCTTAAGTGCAAGTAGATAAATAGGTATTGCTTTATAGCGGGAAGGTAAACGGCGTTTCCGTGTGTTGCGCTGGTGCTGGCTTGCCAAAGCAGCTTCATCACGCAGGCCACGTGACCTGGAAGTGTCTCCAGACAGCGCTGGCCCCCGGCCTCTTAAGTGAGATGGGCGCACAACCCTAGAGTCGGACATGACTGGCCCGTATGGGCAGGGGTACCTTTACCTTTTTACCTGTTGTTTTATGGAAAGGTGTGCTTTTTTATTGATTTGCCACCATGTTGTGCTAAACAGCAGGAAAGTACTACCCAAAAATTAATCACATAAGTGGCGATGGTGTGATCACCAAATCTGTGGGAAAATTAAAATGCAAAATTCCAGTAAGTTTCCAAGTTAACAGGTTGCAAATGGAAATGATATGGAAATGAGAACTAAACTCCCACTAGGTTCCATTAGATTTCTAGAAGCGGCTTTTAACATTGTGTGAAAGATCACATAAAATGTGAAAATCAAAAGGTAAGGAAAATTCAAGAAGGTGGGAAACAGTGCGGTCTGAATGCAGCCTAAGAATTCAGGTATCTTGGGGAAATCGTATTTCCCAGGGTCACAAGGGAATGCAGCTATTACAGCACTCATGGCATCATTACTGACTGGTATTGAAAGGCATACTGTCTGTGATACTGGACGATGAATGGGTGCATACATACATACATACATACATACATACACAGATATGCCTAGACCAGGGATCACCAGTGCAAATGGACACCATTGTTCCCATCTGTACCTCCTATGGCATCTGCAAGAAGTCTCAATGAATACGTCCTTGAAAATTCACAACGCATGAGAGACCGTTGCAAAGAGCTTGTGACTAGGGCAGTGGCTGATGTAAGTGCCCTTCCTCCCG
This sequence comes from Podarcis muralis, assembly GCF_964188315.1. Classification (NCBI taxonomy): domain Eukaryota; kingdom Metazoa; phylum Chordata; class Lepidosauria; order Squamata; family Lacertidae; genus Podarcis; species Podarcis muralis. The sequence continues at coordinate 19,200,017 of NC_135660.1, forward strand.
CCGGCGGGGGGTGTGTGTAAGGTTGGTGCAGTATGCCTGCACCATTTTAAGACTCTTCTCTTTCTGGTCTTTTCAATGTGGCAGCCATTTAAAAGAAGCTGAAATGTAAAGAGAGAGAGAGAGAGTGTGTGTCTTTCCACATAGGGATCGTGCTTCAATTCCTTTTCACTCATGAACTGCACCAGCTCCAAAGTGGACAATACCACTGGATGAATTCAGTGTTTATGTCATCCTCATGTTTTAAACAAGCTAACTGTAGAGGTAATGAACAGTAAGGTGCTTCCGCTTAATTGCATTTAGGATCCGTTCGGTTTTTTGAAAAGAAGTTGCCGAGCTCGAACGAAGTCAGCACAAACATTCTGAAGGTGTTAAATAAGACTTGGGAGATTTGTTGACAGAAAAAGATCTTTGAATTCAGTTCGCAAATCAAATAAATTAGGTTGCAACGAAGTCACTGCAAGATTCCAAGGTCTGTAACCACTTTTGCAAAAACTGAGAGCAGGTAATAAAACCATTCTCTTTGGCAGTAAAAAACTTCGTAACTGACAACCCAGCAAAGCCGCCTGCTGGGTTTTAAGCTGTCACAACTTCAGCAAAATAGGGCATTTAAAAGCAAACTAGCATTTGAAGGAAAGAAAGAGATCCGAGGCTTGTGGGGGGGGTGTTGCTTTTCTCCTTCCCCTCCCTCAAGTTGAGAATTTGACTTTGAAGGAGTAAAAGCTCCTTTATTTTTGAATAATGACTTGATAAAAGCCCATTTCTGTCTAAGTTCCATCCGTTTCACCGGCAGCAGGGCTGAGCTACCCAGCATGTCAGTTGCAGAGGCTCTGTAGGCAGAACAAAATCTCCTTCCCTTCAAGATGATGCTTCTAAGCAGCTACAGAAGAGGCTGCTGGCTCCAGCGATCGGATGCTAAAGAAGAATCTGCACACTCACACATCAGTGAAGAAAGCTAGCCAAGATCCACACTTTAGCCTCTGCAATTCCTGCTGTTGCTCTCTGGGGAATGTAAGCACTAGACAGGGCTGGTCCAAGACTTTTTGCTGGCTAAGGCATGGGACAAGAGAGCAGAAAAATAGCTGTGCTACCTCAGGCTAAAGTCCAATCTAGTCCAACATCCTGATCTCACAGTGGCCAACCAGATGACCCAAAACCAGGCCATTAGAGCAACTGGTCTCCTCAGTGGTAATTCTCAGCAACTGGTGCCTCCAACAGTGGTGCTAGGACATAGCCACTGTGGCTAGTAAGCCATTGATAGTCTTGTCCTCCATTACTTTATCTCATCATCTTTTAAAGCCATCCAAGTTGGAGGCCATCACTACCTCTTATAGGAGTGACAGGACATTATGGTGCTCAGTATTCAGCTAGCCCACTTGTTTGCGGATACAGAAGAACCTGAGCTTGTTTTCACATGCCATGTTTGCTTTAACCAATAGTTTATAGGGGACATGGGTCCCTAGTGACCACACTTCTAAGGCAATATGCAGTTCAGGTGCCAAAACCAAGAAGACCCTGCTTCCAATCCATCAAAGTCTGAAGGTGAAGGTAGCCAGAACAGGACTTCCATTGATGATCTTAACACATGAGTAGATTCATATAATAAAAGGCAATTCCCCAGAAAGCCTTTGATCCCTCTTGTGAGAAGTTCTAAGGCTTAATAAAAGTGGGGAGCAATAAATAATTTGCATCCATCAAAATCATACTCAGAATAAACTCATTGAGATCAATATCCATTAATTTCAAAATGTCTGGGGTCCTTTTGGCACAAATCCCTGTATGTCCATCAGTATCTCCTATGGTGCTAGTGAAAGGTTGGACTAAATATTCCCTCAAAAATCCAGTGTGTGAATTTTTACTGTTCCTGTTTCCACTGGCTTAGCCATTCCTACATTGAACACACACTCTTCAATATGCCCACATTTCACTTCCAGGACTGCAAACCCTCCATTCTTAACAGAAATGAGCTGCAAAAAGCTTTCCTCTTTGTACGCAGCAGCAGATATAGATATAGCTTGAATGCCCAACACCTGTATTTTGAGTTCCTGTTTCTTTCCATACTCGTTTAGATGCAGCAGCCATTTTGTGTTCTACCACAGACATCCCCTCAGCAGACATTTTGTGAATGGCACGCAAGGCACTTGTCAAAACTCCAAATGTGTCTACTTTCCCCCAAAGGGCGTAGGCCAAGGCAAAAGGTCTGCTCTAAGAATGACTTAAGTTGGATTCATCCCAAGGACAACATACTCAAAATTCTCTTCGGAGGATGTATTTAAATGGCAAAGGGATGGTGAAAAAAACCTCACCAATTTTTTTTTAGCTCAAACACATCCAATATACCTAAATCTCTAACATGCTCAAAAAGGTTTATCCTGGGGGCTATTTCAGCAGCAGTTCATCGTTGGCATTAAATCTTTCTCAAGATTAATTTCACTGTGCATTCCATTAGGATTTTGAGTGAACTATTAATCATAAGACTAAGAGACTCTTAACCAATTGATAGTTTTATGGTTATGGTTATTATTAATCATCAAGTTTTATTTTCCTTTATTCTTTATAATAAAACACCTCATTTTTCTCTACAAATGCTTCCCACCTAGTTCATCATACTTTCAGTTCAATTGCTTCCATTTTTAATGCAAAACTTACAAAGAATCTCATATGCAAACAATTAAGAACTTGTTCAATTTGAGCGCTAAAAAGCAAGGAATGTGCACAGAGGAAAGCTGATACAAACTGATTGGAAGAGGAGCTGAGAAATAAAATTGCATTCAGGATGCAGAGTCCTTCTGTGACACCAGCTCATTGTAATTAAATCTAGACTTTCCATAGAATTGGTTACTTGCCCTGAATTCCCACTGTGGAGGCAGCATCAAAGGAAAACTCCTGTCCCTTCAGGTAAGGTAGCACAATGGTTTTTGCAGGGAAATATCACTACAAGGTGAACAAATTATTTTAATTATTCTTGCTTAAGAGGCAACCACACATTCTCTATATGTATCCTAAACCAGGAAAGGAGACCCATACTCAGAACCCATGTGCGCAACCCCATCTGGAACTGGGGACAATATGAACATCAGGAGATTTGCGTTCAGATCCTCTGGCCAGAGGTGGTGGCGCTTTGATTTCACTTAATTATTAATTAATTAATTAATTATGTATACCACCCTTCATCCATAGATCTCAGGGCAGTTTGTGCATGTAGAGTGACCACAGAAGAATTGCAGGGAATTCCCTGATAGGAATGTAAGAAGGCAACGATTTCTGACCCATACTCTGTTCAATGTAATCCATGCTATTTGCATTCCACTGCAGCTAGGGCTCTGCTAAAACCTATGTTATTTATCTCACTATCCACTCACTACAGCCCAAACTAAATCAATTAGGTATTTAATTTCAATGCATTTCATTGGAAGGGAAACATTTTTAAGAATGCAGAAGATGACATCATTGTTTCCGTAACATTTGCAGATTCAAAAAACGATGACAAACACTGTTCATCTTCACTTGCAAGATTTCCATTCCTGAGCTCAGATGAAGGTGTGAATTGCAACAGTTTCCTCTCTCCTGTTTCCATTCCCAATGGAATTCTCCAACATGAGGTGCCACCATAACTGTCTACTTCCCATCCTCACCATCAACTAGTTACATCCTTCAGTAATTTCTTCTCCTGCCCAAGAGTCTTCTTTTTCTGCCGCATTCTCAGCGTACTTGAGACTTTATTGAGCATTTCAATCAGTGCTAACCTTAGCTTTGCAAGGTGGCCAAGGGTAAAAAGGTAAAGGTACCCCTGCCCGTACGGGCCAGTCTTGACAGACTCTAGGGTTGTGCGCCCATCTCACTCAAGAGGCCGAGGGCCAGCGCTGTCCGGAGACACTTCCGGGTCACGTGGCCAGCGTGACAAAGCTGCATCTGGCGAGCCAGCGCAGCACACGGAAACGCCGTTTACCTTCCCGCTGGTAAGCGGTCCCTATTTATCTACTTGCACCCGGGGGTGCTTTCGAACTGCTAGGTTGGCAGGCGCTGGGACCGAGCCACGGGAGCGCACCCCGCCGCGGGGATTCGAACCGCCGACCTTTCGATCGGCAAGCCCTAGGCACTGAGGCTTTTACCCACAGCGCCACCCGCGTCCCTTGTGGCCAAGGGTAGTGAGTATGATATTCTCTTTCCTGTAATCACTTCTCCAGCACAAAGCAGCCTCCCTTGGTGCCTTCACTTCCAGTTTGAGGGTGGGGAGCGAAAACCCCATAGCTTCATGGTGTCTTCTTCCACTGTAAGCAAAGCATGGGAACCTAGGAGAGTGCAGGCCGGTGATTCAGTATTTCTGCGGTAGTCTGCGAGGAATTTCCACAGGTAATAGCAGGTAAATACTGCCAGCCTCCATGTCACGTTTGCAGACATCTTTGTAACGCAGAGTTATGATTAGGTTTATTGTATTTCTAATCAAGTTCTATTCATTGTTTCCAAATTGGCACATGAATGAGCATAGGCACATTTATTGCACATCCTCATCCTCTTCATCCTCCTTTTTTTGCAAACTACAGTAAATACAGTAATAATAATAACAACAACAACAACAGAAGCTCCGGGAGGGAACTGAGGATGTTGGTGGGCTTTACTGCTGTGCAATGGGGAAGGGCTGCCTGGCAGCAACTGCTGCTGCTCCCCCAGCTGCCTGCCATGGGGCTGATCCTGATGCAGAGCCTTATTTCAGCCTCTCTCTCAGGGATCAGCTCACAGCTTGGGCAGCGGTGGCAGGGGGAATGTATGGGCAGGGAGAGAGGAGAAGAAGAAGAAGAGTTTGGATTTGATATCCCGCTTTATCACTACCCAAAGTATTCTCAAAGCGGCTAACATTCTCCTTTCCCTTCCTCCCCCACAACAAACACTCTGTGGGGTGAGTGAGGCTGAGAGACTTCAGAGAAGTGTGACTGGCCCAAGGTCACCCAGCAGCTGCATGTGGAGGAGCGGAGACACGAACCCAGTTCCCCAGATTACGTGACTACTGCTCTTAACCACTACACCACACTCCTCCTTCCCATCGCACCAAGTATCTGCTCTACCATGTTCAAACTCTTTTATTATTATTATTTCATTAGGTAACAGTTACACACTGCTTGGTTTTAAGCCTTACTCAAAGCACTGCTTTCCTGCATTGCTCCAGTGTGATGCTGGGTTGAGGGCATTGTGGGAAATTAAAAGGCTGTCTATATCCAGCTCAGAGTCGAGAGGGTTTTTGTTTTGAATAAGGAGGACACTCAGGGCAGGCATGAGCAGATGCCCTGGCAAAACACCGGGGCCTTGGAAACTGCCCAAGAATGTTGAGCGCCAAGAGACTTGACAGGATGCCATTTATTTGTATTTATTTGACAAAGTATATGTATCGCTTGATTGTAAATGAAACCTCCTCTTTGCAGTTTAGAAAAACATATTAAAGAAACATTTAAATTGTCAACGAAAGATTAAGTTAAGAACAAGTCGTGTGTGTGTGTGTGTGTGTGTGTGTGTGTGTGTGTGTGTGTAATTCAAATCAACAGTTAAACTAAAAACAGACATTGCCTATAACTTACAAATCTCCTGGGCAGAGCTTGTCTCATTCTAGCTATCTGTTTACCTATCTCTTTGTCATCTGTCAGGCTGTTTGTCTGAAATTTGTCTACGCCAGCCTTCATTTAAGATCTCCTGGAGAGGCAGCGAAATGAAAATTAATAAAGCTAATAATCATCATAAAACAACAAGCCAAGCGATGAAGCACTGGTTAGAAACAAGCCGTATAACTCAGCAGAATGGCTATGACAGGCCCTATAGGCTATGCACACTAGGGGGCAATAAACTGGGAACATAAAAAGCATTGAAATGGTATCCATGGATGGTGTCAGGTGCCTCTTCCACAGATGGAGTGAAGCAACAAAAAAGGTCATTTCCCCGGTCACCACATGCCTCCCCAAATAGCTAGGCTGTGTGTGTGTTGATTTATAAAAATCAAATAAAATGATAAAACAACAGGTCCCCAGCACCAAGTGGTATGTCCTCCCTCCCACATGAAATGCACAATAAGCAATTGACCATTTGTTGTCCTTCAGTCTGCCGTCAGCAGTGCCTTGTCTCAGCTTGCCTGATGAAAGCCCAGGTAATAGTGGCAGCAGAAAATTGAAAGTGTTAACAATAGGAGCCTTAGGCAGGCACCTTATTCACTATAAGTTCATGGCCTCTGCCTTTGTTGTTTAGTTGTTTAGTCGTGTCTGACTCTTCGTGACCCCATGGACCAAAGCACGCCAGGCACTCCTGTCTTCCACTGCCTCCCGCAGTTGGGTCAAACTCATGTTAGTAGCTTCAAGAACACTGTCCAACCATCTTGTCCTCTGTCGTCCCCTTCTCCTTGTTCCCTCCATCTTTCCCAACATCAGGGTCTTTTCCAGGGAGTCTTCTCTTCTCATGAGGTGACCAAAGTATTGGAGCCTCAGCTTCAGGATCTGTCCTTCCAGTGAGCGGCCTCTGCCTATACCTACATAAAACAACGGACCATTATGGAGGGTTGGGATAAAACAGGCATAGGCAAACTTGGCCCTCCAGATGTTTTGGGACTACAACTCCCATCATCCCTAGCTAACAGGACCAGTGGTCAGGGATGATGAGAGTTGTAATCCCAAAACATCTGGAGGGCCGAGTTTGCCTATGCCTGGGATAAAAGATCATTTTGCTATGTTCCCTGAAAGAGTGCAGAGGACAAACATACATTTGGGTTGTATTTTTGTAATAAACAAAAGCCTGAAAGTTTTGGGCATGTTTGTTTTCTTGCCATTCTACAAAACAAAAATGGCTTAATATTCTGATCAGCAGGATTCCGCCCCCCAATAGCACAAACTAGGGTGTGTTTTTTTTTCATTTTAAAAAAGGCCTTCATTGTTTCAGGTTGTTAACCACGATGTCTTAGAAAATGAAGCATGGTTACTGTCATTGGGTGGCAGCGGAGGGAGGGGAGTTACGGAGAGAGGGATTGGCAGAGGGAGTCATTTTGTCCTTTATGAATTTGGCAATGAAGAATTTAAAAGATACCAGTGTGGGGTTGTTATCATGCACAAGCCTAAGCTGTCAGGCCTCATTACTTCCGAGACAAAAATTACAGAAGAATGTATTAAATGCTTCAGCAGAAACAACACAGTGCACCATCTCCCTACCGTGGTAATGGGATGACACCATCAGCTCGTTCACCGAACTGCACTGGGGTTTCCCTCCCCTTGCAAACTGCAGTAAACAAGGATTCAGGAAAAGCTAAACATTCAAATGGCACCATTTATTGCCGAAGCCGGTGCTGTCGCTGGAAGTTTCATCTAGCCAATATAGTATGCCCCTTTTCTTCCTGCAAAAGGAAGAGGCAAGAAGGAAAAGCTTTGAAATTTTATTCGGGGTCTATGGATGCAAGGCAGCTGCTCTTACATTTACTGTACCTTGCCTGTTGTGAAGCAGGCCCATCATAGAATCATAGAATCATAGAATCATAGAGTTGGAATAGACCACAAGGGCCATCGAGTCCAACCCCCTGCCAAGCAGGAAACACCATCAGAGCACTCCTGACATATGGCTGTCAAGCCTCTGCTTAAAGACCTCCAAAGAAGGAGACTCCACCACACTCCTTGGCAGCAAATTCCACTGTCGAACAGCTCTTACTGTCAGGAAGTTCTTCCTAATGTTTAGGTGGAATCTTCTTTCTTGTAGTTTGGATCCATTGCTCCGTGTCCGCTTCTCTGGAGCAGCAGAAAACAACCTTTCTCCCTCCTCTATGTGACATCCTTTTATATATTTGAACATGGCTATCATATCACCCCTTAACCTCCTCTTCTCCAGGCTAAACATGCCCAGCTCCCTTAGCCGTTCCTCATAAGGCAACGTTTCCAGACCTTTGACCATTTTGGTTGCCCTCCTCTGGACACGGTCCAGTTTGTCAGTGTCCTTCTTGAACTGTGGTGCCCAGAACTGGACACAGTACTCCAGGTGAGGTCTGACCAGAGCAGAATACAGTGGCACTATTACTTCCCTTGATCTAGATGCTATACTCCTATTGATGCAGCCCAGAATTGCATTGGCTTTTTTAGCTGCCGCGTCACACTGTTGGCTCATGTCAAGTTTGTGGTCAACCAAGACTCCTAGATCCTTTTCACATGTACTGCTCTCAAGCCAGGTGTCACCCATCTTGTATTTGTGCCTCTCATTTTTTTTGCCCAAGTGCAATACTTTACATTTCTCCCTGTTAAAATTCATCTTGTTTGTTTTGGCCCAGTTATCCTCACTAGGCGTAGGGGTGAAATGCTTATTCAATTCACATTTAAAGGCAAGTCTCGTTCATTCACATGTTCTGAAATAATATGTGAATCGAAACACAGCCAACCCTCAAAATTCACTCTTGTCTGAATTTTGCAATGCAGTTCACCAGCCAAGTAACGGGTGCAAAAATACACATACTAGGGTCAGGTGTGCATGGAAAAAATAAAAGAAAGTGAAATGGGCACGTTCACCCATCCCTAACTTCACATTCTGCTGCTTTCCACAGCTTTCCCTTCAGGACCATACATGCTCTCCTTGTTCTTTTTTGGTTCACCTGGAGATATCTGAGGAGCATAGCATGCTATCGCTTAGCAACCACAACCTAGCTAACTTTTACTCCTGGCAAAAGTGTCATTCGTGGTTAGGTCAAGGTTAAACCCAAGTAAATCTAGCCAGGGGTGAACACATTGTTAATGGAGGTCACATACAGGCAGAGCATAGGGAGACCAAGATGACTTCATCAAGCTGCTCATAATTGTTTGTGTGTGGTTTTTTTAGCTTAAAGGGCTTTTTTAAAAATCACACTTCCAGCAGACATTTTTGCAGTATGCCACACCCACATTCTGCATTTCCTCCAGCTAACATTATTTGTCAACTTCTCAACCAAACCAGTATTCTTCTGTAGCTCCTCCCAAATTCTCCCCCAAAATGGACAACCATTAGTTTTGCTGCTAATAAAAGATGACTTGCCAAAAATTCCAAATGTGGCTACTGCCTTTAAAAGGTTGGCAACCCATGCCCCACCCAAGGAACCAGTCCTATGACCTTAGGAAATATTCTGAAGACACACCAAGTCCTTGGAACATCTACAACACTTTTTTTTTTTTTACCTATAAAGCCTTAAACAGCTTGAGAGCAGAATACCAAAAGGACCGCCTCTCTCCATTTGAACTGACCGAGACTGTGCAATCATCACCTGAGGCCCTTCGTCATGCGCCTCCTCTGCAAGAGGTCCAGAGGGTGGCAACACAACAATGGGCCTTTTCTGCGGTGGCTCTCCCTTTGAGGAATGCTCTCTCCGAGGAGGCTCACCTGCCGCCATCATTATATATCTTTAGGCACTAGGCAAAAGCTTTCCTCTATAACCAGGTCTTTGGCCTTTAACTATCTGTAAGGGTGGGATGTTTTGGGGTCACCCTGGGCAACATAAAGGAAAGAAAGAAAGAAAGAAAGAAAGAAAGAAAGAAAGAAAGAAAGAAAGAAAGAAAGAAAGAAAGAAGAGTAAGAACTACAACAGATTAACAACTGATTACTGAATATGTGCCTCCAAATCTACCTTGGGCTTTGTTATTGTTGTTTAGTCGTTTAGTCGTGTCCGACTCTTCGTGACCCCATGGACCAGACCACACCAGGCACTCCTGTCTTCCACTGCCTCCCGCAGTTTGGTCAAACTCATGCTGGTAGCTTCCAGAACACTGTCCAACCATCTCGTCCTCTGTTGTCCCCTTCTCCTCGTCCCCTCAATCTTTCCTAACATCAGGGTCTTTTCCAGGGAGTCTGCTCTTCTCATGATGTGGCCAAAGTGTTGGAGCCTCAGTTTCAGTATCTGTCCTTCCAGTGAGCACTCAGGGCTGATTTCCTTAAGAATGGATAGGTTTGATCTTCTTGCAGTCCATGGGACTCTCAAGAGTCTCCTCCAGCACCATAATTCAAAAGCATCAATTCTTTGGCGATCAGCCTTCTTTATGGTCCAGCTCTCACTTCCATACATCACTACTGGGACAACCATAGCTTTAACTATACAGACCTTTATCGGCAAGGTAATGTCTCTGCTTTTTAAGATGTTGTCTAGGTTTGTCATTGCTTTTCTCCCAAGAAGCAGGCGTCTTTTAATTTTGTGACTGCTGTCACCATCTGCAGTGATCATGGAGCCCAAGAAAGTAACTGCCTCCATTTCTTCCCCTTCTATTTGCCAGGAGGTGATGGGACCAGTGGCCATGAACTTAGTTTTTTTGATGTTGAGCTTCAGACCATATTTTGCGCTCTCCTCTTGCACCTTAGGCTTTACAGCCCCACAAATGAAAGAGAACTCTCCTGAGAGATTAACTTGTTCTTCTGAGGATATTCCTCTCCCTCATGTGAGTCACAGTGATTGGAGCCAAGCAGTTGACTTCCAGCAAAATCTTTATTTTTCTGGTCCCTAGTTGGACCCCAGACCTCTGACAACATGACAAAATTAATTTCTGTCTCTACCCAGCGTTGTGAATGATACCCCAGGGGCATTTCTGCTAATTTGCCATTCCAGCTGTACATTGACATCTATTTCTTATTTTAATGCAGCACGCTTTACTTGTTATCGGTATGGTAGAAGAACGTCAAATGATAAAGGGATATATATGAGCAACTCCTGCATTTATAAAACCTCTCTTTCTAACCATTACGAAAAGCTGGGCAACACATTGTGATCCATACCAAATGCTGGCTTTCCAGAACAGTGGCTACAGGCAACTAAAAGCGGGGTCAAGTAGTAGTTTGAGGTGAATTTAATTGCTTTCTTACTTTTTTACAGCACCCAAAAAAGTCTTGACCTTACCAAGCAAGCTGGCAGGAGAACATGTCTCTTTAAAGCTATCTGACCTTCAGAACTCCTGCTTGTAGCAACTTTCTCCAGTCTTGAGTCATATACATTTATCAATCATTGTTGGCGAAAAGAAATAAAATTTGTCACACACAAAGTAAGCGCCGTGGCTGGAATTATAGCCAGAGGAGTCGTTCGTTCATTTGTCTGATGCCTCTCATTTTAGTTTCGAGAGGGCTTAACCAGTGAACATTTGATCCAGGGGGTTTAGCCCTTGACCCTAATGTGTGGTGCTCACAATTTCCTGCCAGGGAAGGATTTTCTGGCTAGAGTTGAGGCCTATGGGTTTGAAATTCAGAGTTTTCGCCTCAGCCGATCCGATTATGTGGATCACGCGGAGAGTATTCATTCAGCCTCCCTTTACCCTTCTGTGAAAGGAGCAAGCTAAATTTCCCTAATAAGTGGTATAGCAAAATGGCTTACGGCGTAATCTACACTGAAACCCCATTTAGTTTGTGAGGCCTCACTCCACGGGTAGTTTCTGCAAATACAGTTGCCACAGGTGGGGCACACTGCTTGGCACTGGTGGGGAATCTTTTTCAGTCTGAGGGCCGTATTTCCTTCTGGGCAAGCTCTCAGGGGCCACATGCCAATGGTGAGCGAAGCAACACATGTGGATTTTATGTGTGTGCAGTAGGTTAGTTTCTACACAAACCTCTCTCTATCTTATATTCTGTCAGGCAAAAACACTCCACTGAGAAGCAAACAAGGGCTGGAGAGGGGTGTGGGCTGGGGAGAGCCCTGAGGGCCAGAAAGAGAGTCCTGGAGGGCCAAATTTGACATTAGCCTCTTGCTCATCGAAATATAAAAATTCACAAAAACAGCCTGGTGCAATGGAGAGCGAACGGATTATAAAGGATATAATGTACATACACTCTCTTCAAGGGAAATTAATGAAGCAGGTAGAATGAGGTGCTCCTTAGGGAAGATTTGGATCGAAAGATGCTGCTACTGCAAATATTGCCCCCTAGACTAGGGATAGTCAACTTGGTGCCCTCCATATGTTGTGTGCTTCAACCCCCAAGAACATTGGCCCTGCTGGCAAAGGATGGTGGCCGTTGTCATACACAATTTTTGGAGAGCACCACATTGGCTTGTTTCCCCTGACGTAGAGCATTTGAAGGATTCTCTTACACTACCCCTATCAATCTTGCTACTCCCATTGGCAAGATGAAATACCTCCCCAGGAGCAAATTAACTTGTGAGCAGGCTCCATAGCGAGTCATTTTAAGAATGCAAGGCCAAGCTGCTATCCCCCATTGAAGTAAATGGGAAAGCTGTTATAGACAGAAGCAGTTGGAAACCCCAGAGTACACGAAATAGCTTGAATGAGGCAAGCTAATAGCACTTTGAAGTATTATAGCGGTTTGCTAATAAGCATTTGCATTCAGTAAATAGAGAACCTTAATTTGATACCACTGCAGTTCTGTATTCATGCAAGACTCTAGTATTATATTTTGGAGCAATTTTAAAGGAAGTACACTACCCGTGCAATGTTTTCATACGTCTCCACCCCTACCCCAAGGACACATTTGATCCGTACTTTTAGGATTTAATCTCATCAGTTGAAAGCCCAAATGGAACATTAATAAAACACACCAGAATTCAATATTGATGCAAGTTTCACTGTTGAGAGAATTTATGGCATTTAAGATTAGGAAAAAGCAATGGGATAATCTGTGTTTGCTCTGATTTTTAAACAATTACACTCAAAAATCTGTTATGAGTCCTTTTAGCTGTTGGGCATTTAGGAGAATTGTGCCACTTTAAATCTTAGCATGAATAATGAGGATAATAATTTAGAAACTGGCCACTTACTTCCATCCAGCACGATCGCTTATTGGCAGCTACTGAAAATCCAAAGGGATTGTGAGATCTTATTCCAAAATTGCAGCTGAATGCCGACACCCACTAAGTGGTGTGCATGTTGTGAACCAACCATTTCTATTGTCCTACAAGGCGTGAAGAAACTTCACGAGTTTCCTGCCTCCTTGGAGCTCTGATCTCCTGCAGGAGGGCGGTGAAATTCTGCGGCCTATCATCATTACTGGTCTTGAACAGGTGGAGTTCTGTTGTGAATTTACTGTCCTTAACAGCAATTTATGACACAATGGCTTACTCCAGCACTGTTAAATTCAAGAAATTTTGCTTCAGTTTGAGCACACAGATGCTGCATATATGTTTGTACTGTTTTCAGGCAATGTGCCTCATCCACATTTCCAGGTCCAAGAGGTTTTCCGCTTGCCCTGTGCCTTCTAGGCATGGGTCTGACCAGGTTTTGCCTTTGCCTTGCTGCTTTCCCCTGGGAAACCTGCTCTTCAGTGCTAAATCAGAACAAAGAGCAATCTGCAGAAAACCCGATTGCCATTTGTTCCGATTCAGCATTAAAACACAAGTTTTCCCAAGGGAAAACAGCGGGGCAAAAGGATGAGCCCGTAGTTGCTACATCAAATTCTCCTGCAGGAGTCTGGGTCATAGCACAAATAGAAATTAAGAGAAATACAATCCAAGACAGTTTCCCCAAAGCTGGGGCCTTGCAGGTGTTTTGGATTCCTGACAATTAGTTGTGCTGGTTGGGACTAGTCCAGAACATATTTAGGACAACTGTTTGCTTAGATTCCACCAGGATATGCGTTCGCCTTGGATCCTTCTAGAGAGTTTTGTAACTGATAAACAGTCCCTGATTTACCTCACCTTGGAGCACCTCCAGTATTTAGCTGTAGATTCTGCCAGTCGCCATAACTGCAGGTCCCCAGGGAGGGCATTATTTTTTCGTTGCCTCTCTACTTGACTGGATATTCTCTGTCGCATTTATTGAAAATGCCTTTGTGCATAGAGTTCCTGGTGTCTTTCCCAAGAGCTTTGCTTTCTGCATAAAACATGCCATTGTCAAGCTACAGAGGCCTGCACAGTTCACTGCAGCCAGCAGGGGCCATTGATTCCTGCATTTATTTCCTCTGTATGCAAAAACCTATTTCTCATGCAGCTTGTCATGGAGAGATGGCATGTGTCACGGAGATGCTGCGCTAAGACTGTGGCAATGCATAACCATTGTACAGCCTTCTAAACAGGAGCGATATATTCAAAACACTCCTCGGACGACTTGTTTGTTTTATTTGATGCATCCTTATAATTGCCGAGAGTCGGCAGTCACGGAAACAACGCATCAGAGGATACAAAATTGCTCTTCTATCAAAGTAAAGATAAAAATGAAACTGATAAAACCTACACAGTGGAAATGATAAATTCCCTTTTTTCACTTTGACACAGAAGTCGTTTTAACATACTTCCCTACCCTCAACCCACCCCGCTAGTTTACTGGCATTTATGAGAGGAGATGGGAAACAACTGAGAGAAACAAATCATTAATATGGTGGCACATCCAGATTAGACTACTGTGATGTGTTTGGCATGGGGCTGCCCTTGAAAGCTGCATAGAAACATCAACTAATGCAAAATGCAATAGCTAGAATGCTGTCCAGAGCCTGCCTTATCTGCATCGATTTCATTGGCATCCAGTTTGTTTCTGGACCCAATTGAAAGGGCTATTTTTGATACTTGAAGCCCTAAATAAGACTACACCCACGCCTTTTAAAGTACTATTGTTGTTTGTTGTTTAGTCGTTTAGTCGTGTCTTCGTGACCCCATGGACCAGAGCATGCCAGGCACTTCTGTCTTCCACTGCCTCCCGCAGTTTGGTCAAATTTTCTTTGTCCATGGAGTTTTCTTGGCAGGGATACTGTAGTGGCTTGCCGGTTCGTCCTCCAGGTGGATCACGTTTGGTCAAAACTCTCCACTATGACCTGTCTATCTTGGGTGCCCTGCTAGGCATAGTTCATAGCTTCTCTGAGTTATTCAAGCCCCTTCGCCACGGCAAGGCAGTGATCCATGAAGGGGAAAGTACTATTATGCCACTTTGCCTTCCCCCAAAGTATTCTGGGAACTGTGGCTTGTAAAGCGTACTGAGAACTGTTAGGAAACCCCTAGTCCCCTCACAGAAACTCTCAGTGGGACTGTTGAACCACTCTGGGAACTATAGCTAGGTAAGCCCCAAACAACTCCCAGCTTAACAAACTACAGTTCCCAGAATTCTTTGGGGGAAGTTATGACTGCCTCACTAATTCTAGAGTCTTCCCATCAGGTACGCACATCTGTTCATCTCTCCCTCTGCATTCTACTGCCACCCTTAGGTTATTGGTTCCATTGATGAACTGCACTTACTGTCAAGAAGTACGGTATTTTTTGCTCTATAATACTCACTTTTTCCCTCCTAAAAAGTAACGGGGAAATGTGTGAGCGTCTTATGGAGTGAATGCAGGCTGCACAGCTATCCCAGAAGCCAGAACAGCAAGAGGGATTGCTGCTTTCACTGCGCAGCGATCCCTCTTGCTGTTCTGGCTTTTGAGATTCAGAATATTTTTTTTCTTGTTTTCCTCCTCCAAAAACTAGGTGCGTCTTGTGGTCTGGTGCATCTTATAGAGCAAAAAATACGGTAAATGATATTTCCTTTCCTAAATAAAGGAAATAATTCATTTCAAAATCCTTGAAAAGAAATATACATAGAGGATGTTTTTAAAAAAACCTACAACACTAGTGTGGCTTAGAGAATATATGTGTTCTTTGATGGAGAGCTATCACAATATTTGTCATAATTACATTATTACTATTATTATTATTAGCTTGCTTGTGTTCAACAGCACTAGGTTAAGCAGGCCTCAGTCCTGTGAGAGGGTTGCATTTCCAGCTTTTCTGTTCTGTGTGACAGTTACAATTTCTCTCTGTTGGCCTCCCCTGTAACCCTGACAAGTAAGAAGACCTCTTTCTCCTTGACGTTTCAAAGCATTCAGTGGTAATGTAAAGATCAAGAGCGACTTTGACAAAGGGAGTATAACATATTTTAAAGCCAAACGGTTCCTCTAAGAAATATTAGCGGCAGGTGACTTCAGTAGGTGCCACAATTCTCAATTCTCTTCTCAAAGAACTTAGGAAGACAGGAAGGTGGTTTATACTAAGACAGACCACCAGTCCAGCTAGCTCAGGATTGTCCCAGGGGAAACCAATGTGGTGCCCTCCAGACATTTTTGAACTACAGCTTCCATCAAACCCTGCCAGCACAGACAATGTTCAGGGATCATGGGAGTTGTAGTCCAGCAGTATCTAGAGGGGACCATGCTGACTACCCATGTTGGCTTGCAGATCTCCAGGGATTCAGTCTTTCAGAGACTAACCTTGTGATGCTGGGGATTGTTCATAGTAGATTGTTCTACTATGGAGCTATGGGCCTTAATGCAGAAAAAATCTCAGTTGTATAGCACTTTGAATGTGCAAAGACATCCTTCAGTCAGGTGGGTATATAGAGTACCATTTTTCTTTGTTTTTCCCTCTGGTCATGGCATGTTATAATCAGGATGGGCAGTCCTTTTCACTGGGATGAGAAATATTCCCTACCTTGGGGAACTGTTGGTGGTCAACAGCTGTAGAGCTTAATCGTAGCCTGGATTCCCTAGTGATCAACTCTGCATCAATGCTAAGCTCTCAAATGCAAGACCCACACATTCTATATGCACTTGGGCCATTTTATCTACATCTGCTGAGACGGTGGGCATTGCTTTTGAGCATAGACAGGTGCCCTTCCTCTGTCTGCTCCAGGACTGTGTCACATGTGATGTGTTAAGCCAATCACAGTTCCAGTGATGTAGGATGGATCAGCAGAGCCAGAAAAACACTGTAGCTTTTGCCGCCATTCTGGGATAGCTCAGTTGGTAGAGCATGAGACTTTCAATCTCAGGGTTGTGGGTTCCCGCCCCACGTTGGGCAAAATATTCCTGCATTGACTAGATGATCCTTGTGGTCCCTTCTAACTCTGCAATTCTATGATTTTAGGGTGGGGTGAAAACATTGCATGAAAAGAGCTGTACACCAAGACTTTCAGATCCCAGCTATTGAGCAGTAGCCAGGGACAGGGAAACAAGGGTGCAATAGAGCTAAGATGGCAATGGTGATACCACATTTCATGGAGAATAAGAATATCAATAGCTATTAGCCATGATGGATATGCTCCACCTCCAAGGTTGGAGACAGTAATGCTTCTGAATACCAATAGTTTGAAAGCACAGAATGGGAGATTGCTCATTTGCTCAAGTTCTATGTGAAAAATAGAAAGTGAACCATTTGTTTTCTCACGGCAACCAGCACAGAAAACGAACTTATTCTAAATCCAATCTGCCACGAGAATCGGAAGGTTTAATTTAAAAGCTCCAGTGTTATGATACCAAAATGAAATCCTGTAAAAATTAAAATCATTCTGTCAATGAATTCCCCTTTGTGGTCTGGCTGGCAAGTTTCTAATATAACGGAGAGCAGAATATTTACTTGAAAGGATCTATGATGTGCTTCCTACAACAAAACCTACCATATACTAAGAAAACAAAGGGAATCGGTTTCATTTTCTTTCGCTGCAACTTCCACAGCACCTTTAAGATGCATATGTCCAGTTTCAACAGAATACTTTCACTCTGCATGTTTGCATGCAACTGAAATATCAGTACCCAAAGAGTAACCTGACAAAGGAAATCTTGATTCCATTTTCTATATATCCCATAAATTGATTTTCTGCCATCTGATAAACTAGCCAAAGAGCTGGACCATACAATGATATTCAGAAATACTGTGGTGAAGAAGAAGAAGAAGAAGAAGAAGAAGAAGAAGAGGAGGAGGAGGAGGAGGAGGAGGAGGAGGAGGAGGAGGAAGAGGAGGAGTTTGGATTTGATATCCCACTTTATCACTACCCGAAGGAGTCTCAAAGCGGCTAACATTCTCCTTTCCCTTCCTCCCCCACAACAAACACTCTGTGAGATGAGTGGGGCTGAGAGACTTCAAAGAAGTGTGACTGGCCCAAGGTCACCTAGCAGCTGCATGTGGAGGAGCGGAGATGTGAACCCAGTTCCCCAGATTATGAGTCTATCGCTCTTAACCACTACACCACACTGGCCCCAAACCACACTGGTTCCATAAGAGGAACTGGAATTCTCCAGACGTTGTTGGACACCAACTCCCATCAGTCCCAGCCAGCATGGCCAAAGGGTCAGGGATGATGGGAGTTGTAGTCCAGCAACATCCAGATATAAATATACGTGAACTGGAAGTGGTGCAGTATGGTGGTGACTGGTCATGTGGGACGTTCCTGCCTCCCTGCCAACAGGGAAAGGAGAGACTCTGTCGGGGAAGGGTGACTGGGCAGTGGGCACAGCAGCTACATGCTCAAGAATCAAGCCAATACTTAACTTTATCACAGTGAGGGAGTGATGATACAGGAGCCCTCAGGAGTACCAGCAGGAACCTTCTTTCCAGGTTAAACAACCCAGTGAGGAAGCAGAAAAAGTAAAGTTAACCTGGAACTAAAGGAAGCAAGAAGGAGGGAACAGAAGGAAGCCCAGGTGGGTGAATGGTGTGCAGAACTGAGTCCCCTCAAGGATCAACAGAGTCACCATTCTCCTACAATAGAAGGCTCTGAAGCTACTCTTAGGTTTGGGGCCAATGAGGAGAGAGGTCTTTATAACCAACTTAACTGACAAGCACATAAATGGAAAGGCAGGTGTGTTGGTCCGCACGAGAGAGAAAACTCCAAAATCCACAGTTGTGCCTTTGCCTTTTTAAGGTCAGCCAAAATGTCACAAAACAATAAGCAAGCTTTTGAACTCCCCAGAGCTCTTCATTAGGCAAGATGGCACACAAATCAGGGTTTGGTGTAGAGGCATGAGAGTGAGCAGAAACAAAGAAAGTACAAAGATGAGGCTGGATGTTGAACTCATGGGGTCTGCATTTAGAACTCTGTTCCCAGATGTAGACTGCAGACTGAATTAGGTGCTGTAGGTATTAGGACTCTGGAGGGAGGAAGGAATGGCTAATCCCCATTTTTGAAAACTTAAAGCTATTTTTCAATGATATGTTTCATTTGACCCTGCATATGTTCAGGACCTACTTTGAGTCCAAACACACATTTGGAGACCCATTTCTTTTTATATAAAAAATCACAGTATATTTATATTTATATGGTGGTAGCAATCAACCGTAGGTCAGCCCGCAACCCAGAAATGGGGATCTGTCCAGCAGCTGAAAACCAATGTCTACTCACAGACAACCCTGTGCTAGAAGAGAAGACATTAGATTCTGGTTAATGAGAATGAACTGGTTAATTTCCACAATTAAAAAAACTTAATAGCATTGTGAGACTGGGAATTGGTCAGTGTTAATGCTTAAAGGGCTGCTTAACAGTTGCTCAAACCTGGTCTGGTGAGGCACATCCTTTTGTGAGGTAAATTGCATTCGACATGTTGCCACGGGAACCAAACTCTTTAACAATTGCTTCTTGATACAAACATTTGGGGAACGATGTGCATAGGAAAAAGTGATCAGAGACTGCAGTTAAGAGACTGAGACCCTCACAGCTAAATAAAGCAAGCTAGATCTATGTTTGTGAGGAGAGACTGCAGTTTGAGCTAGAGATAACGAAAGGCACCCGGTACCAAGTTTTAGACTAGCAGTGTTTGGTGAGGGGTAGGGTGCCAGCTACAGGGACGCGGGTGGCACTGTGGTCTAAACCACTGAGCCTCTTGGGTCGGCGGTTCAAATCCCCACAATGGGGTGAGCTCCCATTGCTCGGTCCCAGCTCCTGCCAACCTAGCTGTTTGAAAGCACGCCAAAAAGTGCAAGTAGATAAATAGGTACCGCTTGGGCGGGAAGGTAAATGGTGTTTCCGTGCGCTGCTCTGGTTTCAGTGTTCCGTTGCACCAGAAGCAGCTTAGTCATGCTGGCCACATGACCCAGAAATGATGTGGACAAACACTGGCTCCTGCAGCCTGTAAAGCGAGATGAGCGCCGCAACCCCAGAGTCGTCTGCGACTGGACTTAACTGCCAGGGGTCCTTTACCTTTTAGGGTGCCAGCTATTTCCCTGGATACCTGCTGTGATAGAAGCCATGAACTTAGGCTATCTGTTGCATTGCCTCCACCTGTTGCCAACCTGTATATTTGTAAATGTACACAAATACAGTGGTACCTCGGGTTACAGACACTTCAGGTTACAGACGCTTCAGGTTACAGATTCTGCTAACCCAGAACTAATACCTCGGGTTAAGAACTTTGCTTCAGGATGAGAACAGAAATTGTGCTCCAGTGGCGCGGTGGCAGCAGGAGGCCCCATTAGCTAAAGTGGTACCTCAGGTTAAGAACAGTTTCAGGTTAAGAACGGACCTCCAGAATGAATTAAGTTCTTAACCCGAGGTACCACTATATGGTAAAATACCAATAAGTCTCCAGTGACCTCCTTCTGAAGAAGGCCAAAGTTGGGTGAGTTGGCCCTGGAACTCCGTGAGGCTCAGAGATTTGGGGTGAGCCTAAGAACTTTTTTAGCTCTGGGCAACAGAAAACAGTGGTGCTGTTGAATGATGTCATTTTATAAGATTTGCTTGTTGAGCAATCAAAGACCAATTGCTTTTTAGCAAGCCAGGGGATGTGATGTATTCCCCCCTCCTTTGTAGGGTAGCGGCCATCATTTCTCAACATACAAAAGAGCAACTTATTGTGCAAGGGAGTTGGGGGGGAGCTCTTCCATACCAAACTCTGTCAGACTGTTACTGATTTGTTTCTGTCCCATGAACACATCAAGGATGAATTCTTTTTAAATTAAAAAAAAATGCAAGAAAGGAAGGGGAAAATGTTAAACAGAAAGGAAGCGGGGTTGACCTAGAATTTTCAATAGGCTATTGTCAAGTGAAAACACCACCAGCAAAATGTACCATTCTACTTCTTGTAGCAGCATTATAGATGTGGACTATTTCTTCCCTTTTATGGCTGCTTTACTCATGCGGCTAAATGACAGATTTGGCGCACAGAGTAGAATTGCCTCCAGTTTTATTGCTTTGATGTGTATGTATTTCAGCAAACGCTACTAGAATGACCTTGCAAAAACAGCCAGTGACAACTAGCCTGTTTACCTGATAATAAAACTCAGGGACTCTACTGAAAATCAGTGGAGCCTGCCCACCCTAAACCTGCCCCCCTCCCCCACCAACTAACCAGTGGTGTGCTGACCACTGCTTTTTTTCGGGGGGGGGACCCCTCAACATTTAGTGAATCCAATGGGAGACGAAACTATTTTTTAAAAAAAATGTTTCTTCTCTAGCACAGTGAATCGTCAGTTCCATTGAACAGCACAGTGAATTATTAGTTCCGTTGCTCCCCCTGATGGCAGCCTTTTGTCCATTTACAGTGGACTCTTGGGTTGCGAACGTGATCCATGCGGGAGGCACGTTCGCAACCAGCAGCATTTACAACCCACAGCACTGCGTCTGCACACACACGGGTTGCGATTCGGCGCTTCTGAGCATGCGCAAAGCGCGATTTAGCACTTCTACGCATGCGTGACTGCTGAAACCCAGAAGTAACCCATTCCAGTACTTCTGGGTTTTGGTGCATCCGTAACCCAAAAAAACGCAACCTGAAGTGTCTGTAAACCAAGGTATGACTGTACTGTATTTATTTTTCCTAATTTGAACTATAAAATGGTGATTTTCTTGAGTCAAAATGAGAGTACCCCTAAACATTTTTTTTAGAAAAAAAAAAGCACTGGTGCTGACAGGTGTCCGAGAGCTACACTCACCAGAGCAGACTGAGTGGCAAACCCAGACTTGCATCTGCAGAATGTGTGAGATAGTTCACTGTACTATTCATTGCATCATCCTCACAATAATAATTTATTAATTATACCCCACCCATCTGGCTGATTTGCCCCAGCCACTCTGGGAGGCACGAGGAGCAGGATTATACTCTTTCAGAACCATGCACATCTTTCTAGATATTTTGCTTTCTGTTCACCAGAGGAAAGCCGCAGGAGCCAACATGCAGTTTGGCACTATTCACTGGGCAGTTTATCAGAGAATCTAGTCCCCATATTTATCATCACCATTCTCTGCAGCAGAACCAGCTGTCCTGAAAGGGTGAATCACGCACGAGTTAAGAGGTGGTTTTCCATCGGCATGCCGACAAGGAACGGGAGCCACCAGATTCCTCACAGCAGTGAATCGCAAAGCAAGGATGCCATCTGCAGGCAACACGTCCCAAGTCTAGCAATGGCATGTCTGGAAGGCAGAGCAAACAGAGCACTGGGGCGACATGTGACAGTGTGTTACAGATGCTTGTGGAGAGTTTATTAAAAAATAAACAAATACAAAAGGGGGGGGACTCAGAATGACTTGCGAGAAGAATCAAAGACTAGAGCCCCTAATATACTAGAACTTTGGAAGGAGCAACCGAGAGTGGATTGCTGTAATTATGGCGCTGTGTTCTGCATGTATCTTTTATGAGGGAACTTGTGTGTGTGCTTGCGTGCAGACTTCAGAGGCTAGCAACGCATTCCATTTCCTCTGCCGCTTGATTTAACGGAATGCAATGCCCAATGGCATTTATTAAAACCAGAAAAGCGGGGAAGCTATTAGGAGTAACCCCCAGCTGGAATGTATATTCAGCCTTGCCCGCAACGGGGCTGCGCTCTACATATCAGGCATAAATGAGAAACATCGTTCGTATGGATTTTGCATACCGGCAATACAGATACCACACAATTTCAGAGCGCAGGCGTACAAAGCAAAGGTGAGAAAGAGATCAATTTGCTCTGTCTCGTCTTAGAAACAACCCACAGGACTTCTGTGGTCAAGCCATCTTTGGCATGAATTAAAAAGTAACAAGTCTTCTCGGATAGCTCAGTTGATTAGAGTGTTGTGCGTACAATGCCAAGGTTGCAGGTTCGACTCCCGTATGGGACAACTGCATTGCAGGGAGTTGGACTAGATCAGTGGTTTGGGGGGGGGGGGGGTCATGCCCCACCTTGAGAGCCAGCGTGGTGAGAGCCAGTGGTTAAGAGCTGTGGACTCATAATCTGGGGAACCCAGTTCGCGTCTCCGCTCCTCCACAAGCAGCTGCTGGGTGACCTTGGGCCAGTCACACTTCTCTGAAGTCTCTCAGCCCCACTCCCCTCACAGAGTGTTTGTTGTGGGGGAGGAAGGGAAAGGAGAATGTTAGCCGCTTTGAGACTCCTTAGGGTAGTGATAAAGCAGGATATCAAATCCAAACTCTTCTTACAAACTCTTAAGAACCTCCAAAATCCTGATGCCCCCTCCTGTGACATATTATTATTATTATTATTATTATTATTATTATTATTATTATTATTATTATTTATTATTATTATTCAAAGAGTGAATGATTCATGTGGAGTAAGCCTAAAAGGCCATTCACTGTTAATAACTCATTCTCGAATTTCCCCCTTAAAAATCAAAATGCCCCCCAGTGGGGATGTGCCCCATATTAGGAACCATGGGATGAGGTGATCGTCAGGGTCCCTTCCAACTGTATGATTTTATGAGATATCCTGTTCTATGAGGGGTGGGGGGCAACTGCTCAGGAGTTTTCAAAGAACTTAAAATGCAGTTTTCCAGCCAAGTAATGTGTAGAAAACTGCGCACACTGGGGTAAAGTCAGTGCTATTAATCTAGAAAAGGAGGTGCCAGAACTCACCATGAACACCTCCCTTGTTCTCTTATAATGGCAATGGTGCCCACCTGAGAGGTGCTGGAACTGAGTTTTGGCTGGGGGTGGGGGTGAGCCGTATAAAATGCTTAACCTACAAAATGCATTATATTAGGAAAAAATTATTGACAAAAAAGATATACTATAGAAAATTGGGTACAAAAATGTGTAAATTAGGAAAAATCTGCACTAATATGCTAGTGTGTGCAGAGAGAGGAATAGTCATTCCATTTCAGAGTTCTTATGAGCAATGGAATGGATGGCTGGAACATTTTTTTTAAAATGGTAGCATTTTTATTATGTGAGTGTAGCTCTTTACAAAGGAAGCTTTGGGAAACAGTTACATCCCCCCTCTTATCTGAAGCCATTTACCACAAATTTAACTCCTTATACCACATGGTACCATTTTGACCTCCAATTTATCCCTACAGCCTTTTTTGCCTGGTGGTTGTAACGCATTCCATTTCCTCTGCCGCTTGATTTAACGGAATGCAATGCCCAATGGCATTTATTAAAACCAGAAAAGCGGGGAAGCTATTAGGAGTAACCCCCAGCTGGAATGTATATTCAGCCTTGCCCGCAACGGGGCTGCGCTCTACATATCAGGCATAAATGAGAAACATCGTTCGTATGGATTTTGCATACCGGCAATACAGATACCACACAATTTCAGAGCGCAGGCGTACAAAGCAAAGGTGAGAAAGAGATCAATTTGCTCTGTCTCGTCTTAGAAACAACCCACAGGACTTCTGTGGTCAAGCCATCTTTGGCATGAATTAAAAAGTAACAAGTCTTCTCGGATAGCTCAGTTGATTAGAGTGTTGTGCGTACAATGCCAAGGTTGCAGGTTCGACTCCCGTATGGGACAACTGCATTGCAGGGAGTTGGACTAGATCAGTGGTTTGGGGGGGGGGGTCATGCCCCACCTTGAGAGCCAGCGTGGTGAGAGCCAGTGGTTAAGAGCTGTGGACTCATAATCTGGGGAACCCAGTTCGCGTCTCCGCTCCTCCACAAGCAGCTGCTGGGTGACCTTGGGCCAGTCACACTTCTCTGAAGTCTCTCAGCCCCACTCCCCTCACAGAGTGTTTGTTGTGGGGGAGGAAGGGAAAGGAGAATGTTAGCCGCTTTGAGACTCCTTAGGGTAGTGATAAAGCAGGATATCAAATCCAAACTCTTCTTACAAACTCTTAAGAACCTCCAAAATCCTGATGCCCCCTCCTGTGACATATTATTATTATTATTATTATTATTATTATTATTATTATTATTATTTATTATTATTATTCAAAGAGTGAATGATTCATGTGGAGTAAGCCTAAAAGGCCATTCACTGTTAATAACTCATTCTCGAATTTCCCCCTTAAAAATCAAAATGCCCCCCAGTGGGGATGTGCCCCATATTAGGAACCATGGGATGAGGTGATCGTCAGGGTCCCTTCCAACTGTATGATTTTATGAGATATCCTGTTCTATGAGGGGTGGGGGGCAACTGCTCAGGAGTTTTCAAAGAACTTAAAATGCAGTTTTCCAGCCAAGTAATGTGTAGAAAACTGCGCACACTGGGGTAAAGTCAGTGCTATTAATCTAGAAAAGGAGGTGCCAGAACTCACCATGAACACCTCCCTTGTTCTCTTATAATGGCAATGGTGCCCACCTGAGAGGTGCTGGAACTGAGTTTTGGCTGGGGGTGGGGGTGAGCCGTATAAAATGCTTAACCTACAAAATGCATTATATTAGGAAAAAATTATTGACAAAAAAGATATACTATAGAAAATTGGGTACAAAAATGTGTAAATTAGGAAAAATCTGCACTAATATGCTAGTGTGTGCAGAGAGAGGAATAGTCATTCCATTTCAGAGTTCTTATGAGCAATGGAATGGATGGCTGGAACATTTTTTTTAAAATGGTAGCATTTTTATTATGTGAGTGTAGCTCTTTACAAAGGAAGCTTTGGGAAACAGTTACATCCCCCCTCTTATCTGAAGCCATTTACCACAAATTTAACTCCTTATACCACATGGTACCATTTTGACCTCCAATTTATCCCTACAGCCTTTTTTGCCTGGTGGTTGTAACAAGCCAAGTTGCTATTTCATTCTCTCTTAACTTCTCCCCACCAGAATGATTAAAGCAAACTTGCTGCTTCACCTTCATCTGTTTCCTCATTTTATTATTTGGATTGTGGGGTTCCATTTCTTTGGTTTTTCTGCCGTGTGGGGGGAAAATCAAATTCCTTCAATTGTGCATTGTTTAATTGCTGCGAATAACTTTTGTGTGTGTCTGTGACTGTTCAATTAGCAAACAGAACAGAGTGGCACAGTGGCATCACTGGAATATAAAACTCAGGAGTCCTTAAGGACTTCTTTCTGGCTTACAATATTGATGGGTGGTTTTGTCTGCTGGGCATGTTTGCTATAATTTTATGTTTCTTTTGAGTTTTCTTCTGCTGAAACTTGCTACGTCTATGAAGAGGAGGGTTGGGGGGGCTGCAGCACTGATTACTTTGATTATAATATTGAAGCCCAAAATACACACATTGGGGAGGTTATTTTGCCCAATTTTCTCCAGAGGAGGACTGAAGTTCCCCAAGTTCAGGAGGAGGGTTAAAAAGAACCATTCAAAAAATATACTTTCCTGAGAAATTTCAGCTCAGACCTACCTAGTCGTTGCTGTTTTTCTATGTCTTTGCTGATTTTTCTTGTGGCTTATTGACAGACTTTGACTGAGTCTGCTTAAGAACGAAGATAGCCCTATAATGTTAAGGGGAGTTACAGTCTTTTCAGAGGGACGCGAGTGGCGCTGTGGGTTAAACCACAGAGCCTAGGGCTTGCCGATCTGCAGGTCGGCGGTTCAAATCCCCGCGACGGGATGAGCTCCCGTTGCTCGGTCCCTGATCCTGCCAACCTAGCACTTCGAAAACAGGTCAAAGTGCAAGTAGATAAATAGGTACCACTCCAGCGGGAAGGTAAATGGAATTTCCATGCGCTGCTCTGGTTCGCCAAAAGCGGCTTAGTCATGCTGGCCACGTGACCCGGAAGCTGTACGCCGGCTCCTTTGGCCAATAAAGCGAGATGAGCACCACAACCCCAGAGTCGCCCGCAACTGGACCTAATGGTCAGGGTTCTCTTTACCTTTACAGTCTTTTCATGTGGGGACCGCGGTTCATCTCCTGAACAACACTTATCCAAGGAGATTGGAGGTGGTCTCCTTCACAGCAACAGAGGGATACTCTCCAAACACAGCCAACAATCTGATGAGTGCCACAACTGTGAAAGTAAATGGATTAAAATTTGATGGAGGAAGGTGGTGGTGGGGAACACATTGTCAGGGCGACAGGCTGACGTACACATCTTCCTCTGGTTTGAAAATGAGAGTGTCATGTGATCTGAGGGCGGGAGCAATGGTTGGGTGGGGGGAAAACAGCCAAAGCTCAGGGGAAGGTCCCATAGATCGGTGATTGAGCTCTACATATAGAAAATCCTAGGTTCAATCCCCAAGTAAGCCGCTTTTAGACAGTGTAGACAATACTGAGTTGGATGGACCAATGCTTTTGACAGGACATAAAGTCCCTTCTTATTTCCCTATGTATATCCATCTGCCCTTTGCTACCTCAGAGACCTAACTCATAGAATCACAGAACTGTAGAGTTGGAAGGGACCAGTGGGGTTATCTTAGTCCAACCCCCTGAAATGCAGGAATCTTTTGCCCGACATGGGTCTTGAACCAACCATCCTGAGATTAAGAGTCTTACGCTCAAATGACTGAAGTACTCAAGAGGAATTGAACAGTTGTTGGGCCTCGAACCCGGTGAGCTTCCCAGAGCATTGCTATGAAGGATTGGAAGCACAGAAGTTCAACGCCCAGGGAACACAGCAAGAAAAGTTTTATGTGGCTTTTAATGAGATGAGACATTTGTTTGTGGTTTTAGTACCTGCTGTCAGTTGTGGAATGGGTTTTTTTAGCTGGCACATGAAGAAAGATAATAAACCTCACAGATCCTCATTAACCCTTCCTTTTGGAATCGGGCATAAAACTGCATACTTGGGACTTTGAAAGGGGTTTGCTTCTTATACACAGGCACCCTGATCTAGCAAGGGAGAGTGATACAGATATATAAATACAGAATCTTTTGCATGCCCCCACTAAAGTGGATCCCAGTTAGGATGCTCATTCCCATCCATGCCTAACCCTTACTGAACTGTCTGAGTGCACAAAGGGAGATGTGCATCTGTCAGGAGTGAGCCAGCAGTAAGCCACACCAAGCACGTTTGAGTTAACTCTTCATTAGCAAAAACAGTATCTGCACAGGAGTGTCAGGCCTAATGAGCAGAGCAACTCATTTCCAGCAAGTCTTGCCACCGTGAAGCAGTTTCTGAGACTGAAGGTCCCCACCTTCCCACAGATGCCTAAGTCCCCTCCTCTTCAGGGTTTTCCCCAAGCAATCAGAGACTGCGCCTGCATCTCCTCTGCACTCTTCATACCTCTCCTGGTCCTGTGAAACTGAGGAGGAGGGAGCTTGTCACAACAGGAAGGGGAGATACCTGTGCCTCTTCACTAGTCGGACTAATCTCTGCTTCTTGGCCATGTTTAAGGGTGTGCACTCAATATAGGGGAGGCTGAACAATTGCAAACAGGAACTGAGCAGGATGAGCAAATAGTCTCTCATTCACTGTGGATTTTTCAGGGCGTATATTTACTGAACATCACCTTGCCAACAAAGGCCCATATAGTTAAAGCTATGGTTTTCCCAATAGTGATGTATGGAAGTGAGAGCTGGACCATAAAGAAGGCTGATCACCAAAGAATTGATGCTTTTGAATTATGGTGCTGGAGGAGACTCTTGAGAGTCCCATGGACTGCAAGAAGATCAAACCTATCCATTCTTAAGGAAATCAGCCCTGAGTGCTCACTGGAAGGACAGATCCTGAACCTGAGGCTCCAATACTTTGGCCACCTCATGAGAAGAGCAGACTCCCTGGAAAAGACCCTGATGTTGGGAGAGATTAAGGGCACAAGGAGAAGGATATGACAGAGGACGAGATGGTTGGACAGTGTTCTCGAAGCTACCAGCATGAGTTTGACCAAATTGCAGGAGGCAGTGGAAGACAGGAGTGCCTGGTGTGCTCTGGTCCATGGGGTCACGAAGAGTCGGACATGACTAAACAACTAAACAACAACAACATTTACTGAAACCTTCTGTGGACACCATAGGAGGTACAGACAGGCACATGGGTAACCGCTGAGCTAAGGCATCATATGACTCAATAGAAGAGTTTGCTGGAAAAATAAACACACCCTATTCCAAAAAGTGACGTAGCTGTAGAGAAACAGCAAATCCCCTAATTAATATGGAGCTCCGAACACTTAAAAAGCTGTATCATCCTATGAGCTTTTAATGACATCATCCTGACATGAAAATTAATATAACATGAAGTATCATCTCAGGATAATGTTCCCACTGAAAAAGCAGCCTGCAAAACGAGACATGGAGATGGCTCTTGAACCAAGCTTGGCCTGCATCTCAAGTAGATATTTCCTCTCACTTAACTTTGGGAAGGTAGCCTAGAACCAATGACAGATGGGCATCCTAAGTGCTGGGCTTGGCCTGAGTGAATAGTGAAAGACACAGAAACCTTCTGCTGTCCAAAGGAGGAAAGAGATTTAGACACCTGTTTCAAATTACCCAGATATTATAAACATTTTTGGTAATTGCAAAGCCCTACGGTTTGAGAAAGTGAAAGCTGCAGCTGCCAGCTCAGGGAAATTGGATAGGCAGGAGAGAGAATGCTATTCTTTGCCACTGCAAACCACTGATAAGAAGACCAAAGTGTTCGAAGTTAATGCCCCCACCCCAGACTGTGTTTTTTTAAGCACGTATATTCTGCAACATGTCACTGATGCAATAATAATATATTTGTGGTTTTGATTTATATCGGACCATCCACACTGTATTAATTGTTCTGCAACGCTTCCCTAATAGCACCACATTACTGCCATCTAGGTAGGCACTCTTGAATTATAGCACAACAAAAATGGAGCCGAAAACCCCACTTCCAAGAATATTTGCCATATTTCAAAAGGTGAATATCGGGACACAAACTTTGTTGAGCTTTTTTTTTTTTTTGTTCAGTTTTTTGCCATACGTTTGGATTTTCCCAGACATTCCAGCCCATTTCTTCCTGGACACTTCTTCTGACTGCCGCATTCTGGCTATGCCCAGAAAATTCCAAACATATGGCAACCCTAGCTAAAAGTTACAGGAGTTCAGCAGGAAATTATGGGAAATGCACTGGCTGGAAGCAAAGCTGTATGTCTGCCCAAAAACCTTTGCAGGGGGAAACAATATGAAAAGTAGGATCACATATTATCCACCCATCCCAGTAATATCACGAGCGCAATTCACCATGAATGCAAAATAAAAAGGACACCTGGAGGTCTAAAGTAAAGGAAACCCCTTGTGTGATGAAGTAAGTGCATAAATCAGAGCTGCGCATTTCTTAAACAGTCACAATACTTTCGTATCAGAGGGTGTTGTTTACCCGTTCAGTTGCTTGACCTAGGAAAGCGAGAAAGTGGAGCTTTTCAAGCATTGTGAGCAAGAGTAACATAAGATGCATTTCGCAGTCAGCTTTTGGCTTCCTTTTATCACAAAAAAATTATCAGTGACCAGGCATCTCATGCCCAAGGGAACCAGCCACACACCATAGACACAGGTGTGCACTATTGACATCAATCTGAAGGCGGAAGCCATGTTCACAGCTGGTGCTCCTGATCATCAAGGAATTAAGCATGCAGAAGACTTGGGCTCCACCTCCTATTGGATTACAATGTAACAGATGTTTCAGGAAAGTTTACAAGTGAGACTTAAGGATCATAGTATCCACCTGCTGTTTGTACCTCCCACCTGTGCCCTTTAAACACAACGTACAGCTGCATATTCCTGGACTAGATGATTCTCAGGGTTCCCTCCACTTCAATGATTCTGTAGTTCTATCCGTTTTTGAGTCACATAGAACTGAAGGGCACTCATTCAGTTTAGTAGAAAGGGGTAGGTGCAAACCCTGATCCAAGCCACTGAAATGACAATTCCCAATAAATCCCTCTTCCCATGGACCTCTGGGAACTCATGAGGGGACTAGAGGTCTCCTAACAATTCTCAGCCCCCATGACAAACTACACTTCCCAGGATTCACTGTGGGAAGCTGTGACTGTTTAAAGGGGTATGATGATGCTTTCGGTGCAGATGAGGCCATCAGCGCTCTCGCCCAATTCCTCAGTTGAACATCTGCTTCCTTCAGATGAAATGCTGACAGATTATCAAGGAGGGCTAGAGGCTCCATAATATCCAGTAATTAACCTGAAAGGATCACTTGCCCCTGGAAATGTGCCAAGTACCTATTTGCATATCTCAGGTCGAAGAGCCCAGAAATAATTAAGCAAGGATGCATTTTGCTGTGCTGCCGAATTCAGAGGCAGCGGCTGCACATCTGTGTGGCTTTTAGGGGTGTTTAAGAGTAATGATTTAGGCTAATGCAGGACAGCAAAGGGGGAGGCAGCAGCTCTTGGTGTTTTCCTTTAGCAACAAACTCACATTGCAAGAGGAGTGTTGAAAACAGCTTGTCTGAATGTTTTGATAATGTCTTTTTATGAGCCATCAGTGTTGCATTCGGCTCATAGCAAACCACACACCAAACACAGCAGAGAGAAGAGAAGACTTGAAGTTCCTTGGTCTTTATTATTATTATTATCTTTCTGTTAGTTTTCCATACACAAATCTATGATGATAGCTTTGAAACGGAAGTGAGATTTTCTTCTCGTCTTTAAATACGATGCATCTCCAAGAGAAAAACCCCTCACAAATTTATGTCTGATATCAAATTCTAATGACCTGGTGAAAGTTACGTTCTGTGCTGTTCAACTCGGACTAATGCACAACCATCTTAGCAGGGGTGGGGGCTATGAAAACTGAGACTACTTTTGCACGAGATAATTTGGTGACGCGCCAATGGGACTTGGCTCTCTGAAAAGCCTCAAACTTTGGCATGACTGATTCACTGTCCTGTTGCTTTTAATGAGTATTATAATCCATTACTGTAATGACCTTTAGTTAATTGAAAAATAAATGGCGATTGGGGAGAGATACAGCATTATCCATCTTGGGAGGAAGCCAGGATTTATCCACCTCCCATCATGCCCACTGCTCCCTCCAGACCCAAATCCTTTCTGCTAGATTATTTTCAACATCCTTCTAGCCCAGACACAAGGAACTTCCGACCCAGGGTTCAAATAAGGCCCCCCAAGGCTCTCTATTGGCCCTTGGTACTCTCCCCAGACCACACCCCCATGCTGTCAAGCTCCTCCCCTCACCAGACCTGTTTTGCATTCTCCTCCAGTATTTTAGCCTGGCCAAAATGTGTTTTTGAACTCCTGTTAAGTACATGATAGGGAAACCTTGGTCACAGCCACATCATACATTTTACAACCCTCTGATGACAGTTTAAAAGTCATGACTACCCCAAAAAGAATCCTGGGAACTGTGGCTTTACTTTTATGCAGGTAGGCTAGTTTCTATGCACACTTCTTTATAAGGCTCAGTCTAAGTTTGACTGAAGCAAACATCAGAACGCTGCTCTGTTTTAGCAGTGTGCCTGAGCGCTGCCTTGCCTCAGGGTCTTGCAGGACTTATAGCTAGTTGTTCTCTGATACCTCTGACATCCAGCTATCTATCTTTTCAACTGAAAAGTGGGGCAAAAGTGGGATAAAGGGGGGGTGGAGAGAGAGAGAGAGAGACTTCTTTCAATACGTTTTGCATCATGGGGCAGCTAAAAATGAACCAATAAAATCACAAAGTCAATATATATTATCAGGTCTGTAGCCACATAATAACATTTATATAACATGTAAGCCAAATATATTTTGCTTTGAGAACTTTTCCTTGTTTGAAAAGCATATGATGGACATTTTCAGATAGAATAAGAAAAGATAGCAAAGTGATATAAACTGAAAACAGTTGAAGGCCTAGTTTATTATGAGAAATGCTGGACTCTGTGGAGCCAAACAAAATATTTCTGCACAAAAGCACCCTTTCACCATCCTGCCATTTCTAAAGAGCAATGTTCAGGTGAAAACTGAGCACTGAGAAAGTTCAGCCAAGTCCCATTAAAAACCTGTCAACGTTTAATCTCTGGTTATCCCACTTATATGCATTATTGCTCCTCTTGAGCCCAGAAGTTTGACCTCAGTAAGGGCTGGAATTTAACAGAGACTTGCAAAGAAAGACACCAAGCAACTAGTTTTGTGTTCCACATAACCCTGCAGAAACTGGGATGTACCTTTGTGCAAAGCAACTTGGTGTGCTGCCAAGGTGACAAGTCTTTTTCAAAGCTTCATATATTGTTGTTTTGTTGTTTTATTGGTTATGGTGTAATTCACAGTATTGTAATGACCTTTTACAATAGCTAATGGAATGACCTTTTTTGAACAACAGATTATGATCAAAAAATGATAAATGACATAAGGTGTCAAGGTAGGTTATTAACGAATCTGATACAAGAGGGTCTTGACTGACAATACACTGACCACAGGTAGGTCATGGCTACAGACAGAGATGAAATCTGATGTTTTTGTTTGCATGTTAATGAGAAACTACCTAATTCACACTTCTTGACTCAATACAGAAACTGAAACACAGATATCCTTTGAAATTCACAGTTAGCTGAATATTGCAATGGAGTTGTCTGAGCAAACAATAGGTACAAAACTATATACTTTCAGGGAAAGTTGGCATAAAGACACATACATCCGTGAAAATAACATACAAAATGCATTATATTATGGGGAAACTGCCTGCAAAAATGTGTACGGTAGTTAAAACTATGTTTATTAGGAGAAAAAAACACGAAAATATGAACTAAATCGGGGGGGGGGGGGAATCCAACCGTAGGTCGGAGATACCACCTTGAGCATTCTTTCAAACATCAGATCACATGCTTTCAAGGGGTTTCAAAGTTCTCCTGAAATGCTTGAGAGGATCATTTTCAGGCCTTTGCTTCATCTATCCCTTGCAACAAAATTATCAAAAGCACAAAATCCCTCTGCTTCAGCAAGTGTGATTGTTTGATAACACTTCCATTATTACCAGTGCTGTAGAGAACTGAAAATATTCATAACAAAGGCTCTATTATAAATTATACTAATTTGGCACTTTCTAGTTAACTAGCAGGTTTGTGCTCAGTGTTATTCAGTCTACCAGTCGTCATACCCAAGTTCATTCTGCCATCAAGATTCAAAATGGTGTCCAGTTGTAGGACAACGTGGACCAAAACCTGCTCCTCAGTCTCAGGAACCATCATGTAATATTTTGAGACAGCATCTTAAGAGGCGTCTGAATGCTTGGAGAACAAACAGCTTTCCATAATCTTGTATCCATCCATTGATCCATAAGCTAGCTTTTCATCCTTCTTGAATCTCTTCAGCAGAAGTTTCATCACCACTAAGACCTTCCCACTAGCATTGACATCTAAATTATCATACCTAACTGTGAAGCAACCCTGTCCAGAATGCTTCTGATCTTTCCCCAAGGGCATATACAATAGAGACTGCTATGAGCTAGAAGCTTATAAAACAAGAGAAAGAAGCCCGTCACATATAGCTCTCTAGATATGGAGACACACATCATTAAGCAAAATTTCACACTTCTTGTTATGTAAGGCATCATACGTTGCAACTAAAAACATTGCCAAGTACCTAAAACCACCATTCTCTCTCATATATATATATATATATACACACACACACACACACACATATCTACCAATAAATTGCAAACATCAAGTACACAATTCAGTCCTATTCCATGCTACAATTGTCAGCTGTAAGGAATGCCATCTCAAGGCAGAATGTACTCCTGAGAGTGCTCGGCCTGCTCATAATTACAAAGACCACTCAACTACAGCACAAGGAAAGACAGATGATGAAGAGCAACTCTTAGGTTAAGATTAATGAGTGGACATATTGAAACGGAGCCCTGCCAAAGGCATTCGTGAAAACAGAACATTCCCTTCGCACTGTATATTTCACTGCCAGAAACACCAGAGGCTTTTCTCAGTTTGACCTTCGACAATCTCAGAAACTCAAATGGGCACAGCATTTGCTAATCATCTGCCACCCGTACTAGAACTGCAGCAACAGCCCAAAATCAAGATGGATGATGGGAGAACAAAAAATCAGTAGTTCACTTGAGAGGGGTAGACTTTACTCCTTCGATGATGGATGGAAGCTATTTTTGTTTTGTTGTCCGTGATCTTCCTTTATTGGCATGCAATGTAGGTAGGAAACAACAGCGATATTTCCAAGACCCTTCCTTGCTTAAATGCAAAAATAAAAAATAAAAAATCATACCGGTTGCACTTTAAAACAGAGTGGGTTGGGTTTTCTTGACCAGTGTGTGATGCTGTCCAATATTTAAGCCCCAGAAAAACATATGGGACTGCAGAGCACGACAACAATGAAACCTGGAAGTAACTAAGATGGGGGGGGGTGCTTTTCAGCCTGAGGGACACATTTCCTTCTGCAAAACCTTCTAGGGGCCAAAAGTAGAGGTGATTTTACCATTGTACAGTAGGCTACATTTAAGAACACATTTCAGCCAGGCAAAAATACTCAAGGAAGGTGTGGTCTGGCGAGAGTCAAGAGGGCCCGTTAGATAGGCCTGGAGGACTGCATGTGACCCTCAAGTTTGAAGTTCCCCAACCTCTGCCAGGGCATTGATTATTGAGGCCAACTCTGTGTTCTCCAGCAAAGGGCACAGCTGACAATCTACCCCAAGCTGCTAAAAAAAACAACACCATCCTCACCACTGACTATCAAGGTAAGCCATGGGTTGAAGAGCAACCCCAACTACATATGTCTTACTCTTTAAGGGGAATGCAAGCTCATCAAGAACAGGTTGAATTGAAATAATAAATGGAATCCAAAAGATAGACAGACACGAAGAATTATGTGGTGTTCGAGAGGCATGCTTGTGAGACAGACTAAGTGACCATTCTCAGAGAGCTACAACTTAACTGCATGTTTTGATAGGAAATGTCTCCAACCTCATTCTCACTGAGGTGGTTAATGTTGAAAACAGCCAGAGGCTAGGTATCCATCAGGACTATGAAGCATTTCTTTATTCCATAGACATAGCAGTTTGTTAGTTCATAATGGGACACACAGGCCCAGTGCTCACTGAGCTAATAAGCCTGTGTCTAGGCTGTACCATTTCAGGGTGCTGATGAGAGTTTATATGATCAAATACTCATCTATACAAAAAAAAAAATCCCTCCACATAGCAAACCAGATATCCTTGGTCTGATCTCATTTTGTAAGTGCAGCAATTTTGTTTTTCTTAAATTGCATGGAGGAGTATTTCCAGGGATCCAACCACTTACCCAGGGTTTGTGTTTCCTTTGGAAATGAGGCACAGAGGAGACTGTGGTGTCTTTATTTACCTTTATTCTTATAACCTGATATTTACCTTTACCTTACAACCTGAACCTAGGATGAAGGGGCTCACAGCATTAACACTCCAAAAGAGTCTTGCTTCTCTCAAGCCTGGATTCAAACTGACCCCAGCTATGGCTCTGACCTCTCCAGCTTGCTGCATTTTACAGATTGCAGCCTTTACCAGACTGCAACCTTTATTCCCCAGCTCACATCACGCAAAAACGCCAACTCTAAACTCAATTCTAAAACTCTACTTCAAAACTCTTTGTCTTCCAAACTAACTCTGAGTTCACGGAGGAGGCTCTCACATCTTAATGGACCATTGTCTTTCTTAATGGCTCGTCTCCCAGGTGATTACCAGGCTGGGCTGGCTCTTCCAGCAATTGAATCTGTGCTGGATTCAGGAATTAGAAGCAGGGTCCAGGCAATTCATAACAAAACTCATAACAATAAATGTAAGCTGAAACTCATCATTTGTTCCTTTTGATAAAGATGTTCATTATATTCCAGCAGTAGGGATATCATTTGTTATTTGTAAGATGAATTATACATATGAATAGGTTACAAATAAGGTACTTTGAACTCTTTGGAAAAAAATTCTTTTTATTACTGCTCACCATAATGCAATCCCAAAATGCCCTCAAAAATATAAACAAAACTAATTTCTTTTCTAACCAACTCAGTTATGTTTGGCACAATCTATTCTGTGAAAAAGCCTATTCATCTTGGCAATGGCACAGAACACTAATTATAGCTGGCATAGTCATCCAAAATAACACCTCTCTAATAGTCCCAGGAACAAAACATTCTACGTGTACGTAACTTATTTCAGGATCTACAATTTTTGATGACTACCTAGCTGCCTCCTCCCTATAACCTCCAACTCTATTTGGGTCACAAAGATACAGTTTCAGCTGCATCTTCTCCTGAAATTCATTTTTAGATTAGCTCCAAGTGAGCTACTTTTTATTTTCTCTCCTCCCACAACCCCTTATCCACAAAAGTAATTTTAAAACTGATTTGCTAAGGATGAGGTAGACTCTAACCATGGGTTCTGAGAATATGAACATAGCAACATAGAAAGCACCCTGCAGGATCAGACCAAAGATTCATGAAGTTCACCATCCCATCTCCTACAGTGACCAGCCAGATACTTCTCAGAAGTGCACAATGGAAGCTGAAGGCAATAATTCTTCTCAAGTTTGCCCTTTCGCAATTGCCTTTTACTGATTCTGGATATTCCATGTAGATGTAATGGCTAACAGTCATTGGTCAACCTGTCCTCCATCAAAGACAATGGTCCTCACCATATCTTGTGGCAATTCCATAAGTTAAATATTCCCTACATCTTTGCATATGGGTAGCTAGCACTGAAATGTTTATTGTCTAAAATAACTCAAATACACTGTGTGCAGGAGTTGTTTTTTAAATAGGTGGCATTAAAACATGTAATCCCCCACAGGGCACAGTCTCAGGAAGGGTATGCCATGTGATATATTTGAATAGGCAGATTTCCTTTAACTCTCAATTGAGTGTGCTTAAGGTGGCAGCTTAAGAATGGTTGGGTAGTTAAAGTTGTCCCTTTGCCAGAGAACATGAAAAACAATGGGAAATCCAGTAATTTCAGTAGCTGGTGTAGACCAGGGTGAGAAACCTTAGCCTTGGGGGCTCAGTACTACCCACTGGTCTTCACTATCTGGCTCTTAAAGCTCTCCCCAAGCCACACACCCCAAAGGCCCTGCATTACATCATAAATGCATTTGCCTGGCTCAAATTCTGCATGCTTGAACCCTGATAATGCCTCGTGCATTGTGGTGGAGAGCCAGTGTGGTATAGTGGTTAAGGGTGCTAGACTCGTAATCTGATGAACCGGGTTCGCTTCCCCGCTCCTCCACATGCAGCTGCTGGGTGACCTTGGGCTAGTCACACTTCTCTGAAGTCTCTCAACCTCACTCACCTCACAGAGTGTTTGTTGTGGGGGAGGAAGGGAAAGGAAATTGTTAGCTGCTTTGAGACTCCTTAGGGTAGTGATAAAGCAGGATATCAAATCCAAACTCCTCCTCCTCCTCCTCTTCTTCTTCTTCGTCTTCTTCATGCTTGCCTGGAGAGGGGGGAGTGAGCGTGTGTAGAATCTGGCCTACTGTACAAAGGTAACATTTTCATTCATTGCTCTACCAGCTCTTCCACAGGTGGTGTAGGTTGGAAAGTGGATCATCCCGATGGGAGAATGTTTCACTGGTTCTTAGAGCTCTATACTGGCTGCTAGTTAGCTACTGGGCCCAAATCAATGAATCAATACTAGCATATGAGGTCCTAAATGACTAAGGAGCTTCTCCATGATCAACCATCTCGGGGCCTGTGATCAGCAGACGAAGCCCTCTGGTGGTGCGGCTATTGGAGGTTGCCTGGCTGGCACTGATCTACAGAATATAACATGGCCTTCTCAGTGGCATCCCCCTGTCTGTGGAATGCTCTCCCCAGTTAGCTGTGTCAGTATCCCTCACTATTAACTTTTTAGGAGAAATTTAAAAGCATTCCTGCTTACCCAAGCATTTGATGACTGAAGGTTGTCTCCCTGGAATCCTGAAATTATTGGTTTGATAGTAGGCAGTTGCTTTTAGGAGTTTTAGAAGTCTTAATTGTATTAGCATTAATAAGTTTGCCTTTTGGGCGCTACTTTTTTATTATTTAGATGCACATCCTGCAGCTGCCAGAATGGCAATGAGGCCCCTTCTCCCCTCCGCCCTCCGGCCCAGGTTTAAGTTATGTCTGATATTCTCTAACCTTCAGGCAGTTCGCTCTGCTATATTAAAAAGCCAAACCTCATTGTCATGAAAAATAAAGCTGTGCAGGAGTCATTCTGGGTTATAAAGTTTTGAAAAGAAAGTATTAAGTAGTTTTTCTTTCACGGTGGGTACTGCCAGAACTAAAGCATTTAGAACGAAGTCACAGAACATCTTTTTGAATTTCTTGCCCTATTGATTGTGCCACTAGGCTTCATTATCATTATCTATCTTTTTGTCAGATTTAAGCACCCTCCTATTGTGAATTGAACCTCTCTGCATTCAATACCTGTCAGGGGGGGAAACTCCGCTGGAAAACAGAAAATCTGTTGGATCTGGTGCCATAGATTGATCCCCAAAGAGTTCATATCGTCTTCCACTTATCCCATGAAAAAGAATGTCTCCGCCTTTTTCAACCAAATCCCAGGGAAGTTATCAGTGAAAAGGGCATGTTAAAATGTCAGAACCCTATATATATATATATATATACACAGGGAAAGTTCTTATTAGCCCCTTTTACCCTCTCACCGAATGCATCAAGATCAGGATATTAAGTAGTATTACATTTATCATTTATAATAAATTAGAAGTCCAGGGGAACATGGGCAGTGCCAGGGGGCAGGGAAGCAAACCCCTCCCCCCCCCAAAAAAACCAAAGAGCTTTCTCCCACTTACATATACCCTTTGCTGGATTAATCACATTAACATATACTGCTATTTTTCTTTCAGAGATCTTATTGTGTGGGGTTCAACTCACCCACCTAGAAATAGACTTTGTTCCTTCTGCGCCCCACCCTCCATCCCCAAATTTCTTTCTGCTGCTGCCAGTGATAGAGATAGGTGAGAAACACGAGTCAGGGGCCCACCTCTGGCTAAGCAGCCATTGGCCCTGTTCACACAACAAATGCATATAAAGCAAACATGTGGAATGGGAAAGGAGTGTCACTTAGAAGCTTTTGTTAGAATTCCTGCTCCGGGATTGCAGTCATGGGATTGTTGTCTATCACATGATGGTGTATGTTTTGACTCCACAGAGTGGGAAGTGACGGAGACAGGATGTTTGTGTTACTGTGTTCCATGAAGTGGGACTATTGTTGTTTGTTCATTCTCTTTGCTGTCTGATGCTAGAGAGAGAGGGAGCCATGTTGCAGTGCTCCGTGTGTGTTTATATGTAAATAAAGTAGATTAGCCAAAATGCTGCATTGCTGAGGTCTGTTACTCAAACTGCGAACACTCTGCGGATCCCTAAGTGTGCCGGTGTCTGTTGGCATTGGTCGCTGTGATGTTCGGGCAGAAGAAAGCTTTTGAAGTTCCCGAACGATTGACCAGGAGGGAGGGAACATGCCAGCCGGGCATGTGTCTCTGCCAGGGTCCTACTCGAGTGTAGGACGAGCTCCTGACAGCTTTGTCCCACAATCTCTGGACTAGGTTGCTGACATCCAGCAGCAATCCAGATGCATAGCCAGAAGCTACAGAGCCACTAAATAAGGATGTTGGTCAGGTTCAGGGCTCTTGAGCTGAAGGCTAGAGATAAGGCTATCAGATAACAGCCCCCCAGAATAACCTCTCAAACCACCAGGGCCTGTAAGATCAGAGGCTGCACCTTCATGGACACCTTCCCCTGGGTTGTCAGATATCTCTCAGTGCATGTCACTGGTCCAGCAGTCCAGAGAACATACCAGGAAGGAGAATGGAGGAAGTGTGCCTGTCTTCAGGCAAGAGGTCTGGTGGCCCTTTAAGGCTCTGAAGTCTGGAGGATGGAGTCTAGAGACAGAAGCTTCAAAGGCTGCCAGCCTTTGATGGAGCAAGTTGCTCATTCTGAGCTATCTGTGGGGGTTTTCCAGCCTTTGATGCTTTTGTATGATATCGGGCATCAGACCAGATTACAACAGTCTAGCAAGAATATATGACATGTTGTCACTGTCATCTATCTGTGGCTATTTTTCTTGTCAAACATTCTTTAACAATGACAAAAATGGGATTGCGATCATTTTTGGAGTGAGCAAAAATACTCTGGGATCCCTTCCCCGTATAGACCTGGTTCACACGAACAGCAGAAGAGGCGGAAAATGTTCCTGGAGTGTACCTCTTCAGATGGGGGAAGTATGTGGTTGGCCAGCCTTTTCATATGTGTTGTTGTTTAGTCGTTTAGTCGTGTCCAACTCTTCATGACCCCATGGACCAAAGCACGCCAGGCACTCCTGTCTTCCACTGCCTCCCGCAGTTTGGTCAAACTCATGCTGGTAGCTTTGAGAACACTGTCCAACGATCTCGTCCTCTGTCATCCCCTTCTCCTTGTGCCCTCCAGCTTTCCAAGCATCAGGGTCTTTTCCAGGGAGTCTTCTCTTCTCATGAGGTGGCCAAAGTATTGGAGCCTCAGCTTCATGATCTGTCCTTCCAGTGAGCACTCGGGGCTGATTTCCTTAAGAATGGAGAGGTTTGATCTTCTTGCAGTCCATGGGACTCTCAAGAGTCTCCTCCAGCACCATAATTCAAAAGCATAAATTCTTTGGCAATCAGCCTTCTTGATGGTCCAGCTCTCACTTCCATACATCACTACTGGGAAAACCATAGCTTTTACTATACGGGCCTTTGTTGGCAAGGTGATGTCTCTACTTTTTAAGATGCTGTCTAGGTTTGTCATTGTTCCATATGCAGAAGTCTCTATAAATGGGGGGTGGGAAGGACACTGGTGTTTTGGAGAAGAGTGTTTATTTTCAGTGTGGTATTTCTGCATGTGTAGCAGCCAGGGTGATGCTTATGGGAATTCCCTCTTTAGTCTCCAATCTAAAGTGGTCCTACTTTAAACCACTGTTCGCATAAAGTTGGCCAAAACCAGAACCTCATATTGAAAGTGTATCAAACACTTTGGTATTGTTTCTTATGTGCTGTTTCTTCAAAGGAAAAAGGTCTCCAAATTTGAATTCTTACCTTTGCTTATGGTTTGCAGAGGAATGTTGTATACATACAGAAGTTCTCGTTAAGACTAAAGAACATACCAGCACTGTTGGGTTATGCAAATTAACTATTAAATGCTAGAGAAGTCAATGTTATGTTGCCCGCTTGATGGATAGAAATGTGTTTAGGGTTGACAGGTAATCTGAACATTACTATTAAATCTCATTTCCTCCTCAGAGAGTTTTTGCTCTTGCAGAATGAGGCGATCTTTAATATCCTGATCAAACAACAGAAATTGGCTGCCATCTTCTGACACTCTAGAGATAATGTAGTGTAATTTTCCTAAAGTAATTGTCCCGATTCCATTGTAGAGAAACCCTTTTGCCATTTTTACTACAAAAAAAATGAGACATTATTCAGGAGATGGAATATGACTGGTAATGGCCTCAGAAAATTACAGTGCAGAATCATTTAGCACCTGCTAAACTATCTAAAGTTTTTTGTACCAAAGTCCCACCAAAGGCTGGATCTGTCATGCAGG
This sequence comes from Podarcis muralis, assembly GCF_964188315.1. Classification (NCBI taxonomy): domain Eukaryota; kingdom Metazoa; phylum Chordata; class Lepidosauria; order Squamata; family Lacertidae; genus Podarcis; species Podarcis muralis. The sequence goes on from NC_135660.1 coordinate 19,242,207, forward strand.
ACGGATTGTGACATTGAAATTTCAAGACAGCAAGGGTAAATTGATTCATTCCATGCCATATTTTCATTTCATTACATTTGTACAGTGAAAATGCCCACAGTATTTCATAATAAATTGGCATGTTATGCTGCTCTGGCTCTTGTTAGGAATGTATGAAAACCCTTGAAAATAATCTTAGTTCTTCTCCCACATAAAACATCTGCATACCCACAAGGATCTAATGCTGAATCCTGGTTGCTGCTCTTCAGGTCAGTTTGATTGACTTTTTAACACAGGGGTGTAGGAACTGTGACTCTCCCAGTCTTGTTGACTACAGCTGCCACCATCCCTGATCATTGGTCAAGTTGGCTGAGGCTGAGGAGAGTTGGAATCCAACAACATCTGGAGGGTCACAGATTCCTGAAGGAGCATCTCCACCCCCATCGTTCAGCCCGAACACTGAGGTCTGGCTTCGAGGACCTTCTGGCAGTTCCCTCACTGCAAAAAGTGAGGTTACAGGAGACTAGGCAGAGGGCCTTCTTGGTAATGGCGCCCACCCTGTGGAATGCCCTCCCATCAGATGTCAAGGAAATAAACAACTATCTGACTTTTAGAAGACTTCTGAAGGCAGCTCTGTTTAGGGAAGTTTTTAATGTTTGATGTTTTACCATGTTTTTAATATTCTGTTGGGAGCCACTCAGAGTGGCTGGGGAAACCCAGCCAGATAGGTGAAGTATAAATAAATTATTATTAAAAACAAAACAAAACAAAAAATTCCTTCCAGTAGCACCTTAAAGACCAACTAAGTTAGTTCTTGGTATGAGCTTTCGTGTGCATGCACACTTCTTCAGATACACTGAAACAGAAGTTGCCAGATCCTTCTATATAGTGAGAAGGTGGGGAGGGGTATTACTCAGAAGGGTGGTGGGAATGGGTGATTGGCAGATAGCTGTGATGAGCCTGTTGACGACTCTTAACGACTGCAATAGGTCTTACAGGAAAAAGCAAGGGGTGAGAAGGTGAAAAATGGCTTTGTCATGTATAATGAGATAAGAATCCAATGTCTTTGTTCAGACCAGGTTTCTCCATGGTTTTAAGTTTCGTAATGAGTTGCAATTCAGCAGCTTCTCTTTCCAGTCTATTTCTGAAATTCCTTTGTAGTAAAACAGCTACTTTGAGATCTTGTATAGAATGTCCTGGGAGATTGAAGTGTTCTCCTACTGGTTTCTCTGTCTTGTGATTCTTGATGTCAGATTTATGTCCGTTTATTCTTTGGCGTAAGGTTTGGCCTGTTTGTCCAATATAGAGAGCTGAAGGACACTGTTGGCATTTGATGGCATACACAATGTTAGACGATGAGCAATTAAATAGTCCCGAGATGGTATGTGTGATGTTGTTGGGGCCAGTAATGGTGTTGTCCGGGTGTATGTGGCAGCAAAGTTGGCATCTGGGTTTATTGCAGGCTCTGGTGCCAGTGTCCGTGTTAAGTCTGGTTGTAGTATTATTGTGGGTTAGGAGTTGTTTAAGATTGGCTGTCTGTCTGTAGGCAATGAAAGGTCTTCCTCCCAGAGCTTGAGAAAGAGAACTGTCATTGTCCAGGAGAGGTTGTAGATCTCTGATGATGCGTTGTACTGTTTTAACTTGGGAGCTGTATGTGATGACTAGAGGTGTTCTGTTATTTTCTTTTTTGGGTCTGTCTTGCAGCAAGTTCTCTCTGGGTATCAGTCTGGCTCTGTTGATCTGTTGTCTAACTTCATCTGCTGGGTATTTTAGTTCTAAAAAGGTTTGCTGTAGATCTCTTAGGTGAGAGTCTCTGTCTGTAGAATTGGAACAGATACGGCTGTAACGTAGTGCCTGGCTATATACAATGGACTGTTTGGTATGTTTGGGATGGTAGCTAGAGGCATGTAGATATGTTTGTTGGTCAGTTGGTTTACAGTATAAGGTGGTGTCTATGCGCCCATCCTGTATTTTTATAGTAGTGTCCAAAAAATGTATTTCTTGCATAGATTGATTCATTGTTAGGTTGATAGTGGGGTGAAAATCATTGAATTTCTGGTGGAAGGTGTCCAGGGTCTGTTGACCATGTGTCCAGATGATAAAAATATCGTCAATGTATCGCAGGTACAAGAGAGGTTTGAGTGGGTAGGAGTTTAGGAAACGTTGTTTTGACTATGGCAGACCAACACGGCTACCTATCTGTAACTAAATTATTATTATTATTATTATTATTATTATTATTATTATTATTATTATTATTACTATTATTCCCCACCCTTGTTTTAATAAGTTACAAACACTGTTACAAATGAGACTTCCAAACCCAGCCAGATAGGTGAAGTATAAATAAATTATTATTATTATTATTATTATTATTATTCCCCACCCTTGTTTTAATAAGTTACAAACACTGTTACAAATGAGATTTCCAAAGCATGATGTCATCCTTCATTGGCCTTATAGGTGAATCATAAAGATCAGGGAAGCCACTGACTTCTTGGGAGCATGAAAACTCTCTTCAGATGTTTGTCTTGCACACCATTCTCCCCCAAACTGGTGACCTCTAGACATTTTACTCTACAGCCATCATCCCTGATCACTGGCAATGCAGGCTGGGGTTCATGGAAGTTGTAGTCAAAAACCTTTGGAGAGCAGCAACTTGGGGAAGGCTGACCCACACAAAGTTTGTGCACCCCACAAAATCTGCTCCCTCAGCTCAGCCCTCTGGAGCTGATTTTGTGTGTATGGCTGCTTGGGTGAGACAGGAGAGGAAGAGAAAGTTCTGTTGCATGCATGGAAGATGCATGGAAGATTTAAAGCCCTCTGATACGTTCTAAGCACCGCAATGCATGAAGGAGATTGATGAACTAGCAAGGATTGAATAGAGCTATAAAGATGATGTAGACTATGGGGGGCAAAGCTAAGGAGATAAGGCTGCACCCAGGGACTCTTAATGCTTAGCCTAGAGGATATACATTTTTTTGCATACCTCCAGTTGTACATAGATATACATGTCATTTTCAATGCTATACATGTCATGTTCAATTCTATATAAGTCACTTACATTTTTACTCATCTTGTACTACCTTGGCTATGTGTTTGTTTAATAAAATGTTGAATTCTTGCATTGTGAAAAACAAAGATTATGGTGAAAAGTGAAAAACATGAATTGCAAAAAAAACCTAGAGCTTACAGAACAAAACCAACTTCAGATATGAAATCAGCACGTTGAAATTAAGTTGGAACAACTACAGGTGTCAATGCAACAAAAATTTTGTTCCCCAGAGAGTAATCTTTTTACCATGGGGATAGGGCAAGAAGTGATGGCCCTGAACTTCAAGGAAGTAGCATCTTAGATGAAACATTTGAAATAATGTCTTGATTTGGACAGCATTTGGACAGACCTAATGGTACAAACATTACAAGAATAGGGGAACTGGGATGCTCTGCTTGTTTGGTGCCCTGTGAATCTACTAAACATAGTATGAGAAAAAGCAAGCCTATTTTAGTGCAACCCGATGCATTTCCACTTAAAAGTAAGCCATATTGAGCTCAACAGGACCCTCCTGGATAAATGGATATAGAATTGTAGCTGTGTAGATTTCAAACCTGCAAGAAAGGGAGGAGACTTTGTCCATTTCCTCAGTGATTCTGGTTCCTCCTGCTGACTTCTGTCATTGTTTCTCTCTTCGAAAAACCCTGTACAAGTCATGCATGCTCTCCATCCAAGACACCTGGGTGGAGATGATACCCAGAATTCTCAAATGGGTGGCCTGCAGTCAGAAAATCTGGGGAGGGGGAGTCACAAAAGAGGCAAAATACCTTTCTAGGTGGAGAAGTTGTGTCCCATTTGTTAGGATCTCTGAAAGAAAAAACAACAGTAGTTTTTAGTGGTCCAGCAATGGCAGGGGACAAACGGGGACAGACTCCTTGTTTGGAGGGACATCCCCCCCCCCGCTGCCGCCCCTCCCCCTGGCACCACCCATGCATATAATCCTGTGGCATTCATTATAGACTCCTCACTGGCCTATGCATGCAGCCCCTATCTGCCCTTGCAAGAGATGTAACACCACATAAGACGCGCCCAAAGAGAATTATGTTGACTATATTCTGCCTCCAGTATTGCTTCTGAACACAACAGATAGATGACAGTGACAACATGTCATATATTCTTGCTAGACTGTTGTAATCTGGTCTGATGCCCAATATCATACAAAAGCATCAAAGGCTGGAAAACCCCCACAGATAGCTCAGAATGAGCAACTTGCTCCATCAAAGGCTGGCAGCCTTTGAAGCTTCTGTCTCTAGACTCCATCCTCCAGACTTCAGAGCCTTAAAGGGCCACCAGCCCTCTGGCCTGAAGACAGGCACTCTTCCTCCATTCTCCTTCCTGGTATGTTCTCTGGACTACTGGACCAGTGACATGCACTGAGAGAAATCTGGCAACCCAGGGGAAGGTGTCCATAAGGGTCCAGCCTCTGATCCTACAGGCCCTGGTGGTCTGAGAGGTTATTCTGGGGGGCTGCTCTCTGATAGCCTTATCTCCAGCTTTCAGCTCAAGAGCCCTGAACCTGACCAATGACAAAAATGGGATTGCGATAATTTTTGGAGTGAGCAAAAATACTCTGGGATCCCTTCCCCATATAGGCCTGGTTCACACAAACAGCAGGAGAGGCGGAAAATGTACACAGGTCCTGCTTGCAGGCTTCCCCTAGTGGTCTAGTTAGCTACTTTGGGAGCCCACTGTAGGAGTAGATGGGCCTCTGGTTTGATCCAGTGGGGTTATTCCTAAGAAATGCAAGCTCCCTTGATTTTTGGTTCTTCATACTTGTGCACTGGAGGGCTTTGATTTTTGCGAACAAGGGTCCTCTCCCATCTTCAAAATCACTGTTGTTTGCAGTTGCATGCATTGTATTTTGGGTATATTTTAATCTCCGACAATGATCCCCAAGATTGTCTTCTATCCCATCTCTTCAAAGTCTTATTTCTGAGTTCATCTTCATTCACTCATATATGATCTCCTTTAATGTAAATCCTCCTTCTTAAGTAGAGGACTGCTGATGAAGTTGCCTCCCTCTCTTGGTCCCTCTTGTGTTTTCCTGGTGTTATTTATTCCCTTATAGACTTATGAATCACACTACCTTTAAACCAGCTCATTAGTCATTCCAAAAGGTGACCCTGGCGTACTTGAATATAATAAGGGAAATTAATGGAAAGATCTCAGCAGCTCTCAGTGAAGATAAGAGACATAAAAAAATATTCCCAGTGATTATTGTAAAAAAAAAATTAAAAAGGAAAGGGAAAGATGGAGGAGATCTAGGGAGGGGAGAGGCATATAGGAAGAAGCAATGACAACAGAAAAGAGGGAATGAGATTCTCAAATTATGAGATTCTCAAATTATTCCATTTACACGGTATTATATTAAGACAGAGGGACGCGGGTGGCGCTGTGGGTAAAAGCCTCAGCGCCTAGGGCTTGCCGATCGAAAGGTCGGCGGTTCGAATCCCCGCGGCGGGGTGCGCTCCCGTTGTTCGTTCCCAGCGCCTGCCAACCTAGCAGTTCGAAAGCACTCCCGGGTGCAAGTAGATAAATAGGGACCGCTGTATAGTGGGAAGGTAAACGGCGTTTCCGTGTGCGGCTCTGGCTCGCCAGATGCAGCTTTGTCACGCTGGCCACGTGACCTGGAAGTGTCTTCGGACAGCGCTGGCCCCCGGCCTATAGAGTGAGATGGGCGCACAACCCTAGAGTCTGTCAAGACTGGCCCGTACGGGCAGGGGTACCTTTACCTTTTTTTATATTAAGACAATGGGACACCAAATGGGTCAAAATGTTGATCAGAAACCTATCAAAATAGGCTGCACCTAAAATGGGGGGCAGGCAGGGGGTGTCATAGATTGCAAAATTTGTGTTTGTTTATTTATCTTACTACCTATTACTCTAAACAAAAATTCACAGAGAAGAAGGCTACCAACAGCTATTCATCCTTATGGCTATGTAGTATCACCAGCATCAATGCTCCTCTACCACAGAGGCACCTGAAAAAGATTGTGGGGGACTGACGCGACCAGCTGACATCACATGTGTGACGTCGCAAGGAGCCAGAGGTCAAAGTCAAGCACAATGGCAGCACAGCCCCAGAGCCTCTTTCCCCCATCCCTTCCCCACGTAGCAGGAAGGGGAGAAGATGCTGGTCACCAAAGATGCATCTGGTTCTGTGTTTGCCCTTCTCTGCCCTTTGAACATTGTGGAGGGCATCCCATTGAGGGGGCCCCAAGTGCCTCAGGCCCTAGGAGTTTATGCCTATGCATAATGCCAGCTTCTGGAGACCACAAGCAGCAGAGTATTATTGCAACAATGTCCCATAAACATCTGGTTGGCCACCATGAGAACAGAATGCTGGACTAGAAAGGCATTTGGTCTGATCCATTAGGACTCTTCTTGTGTTCTGCAAAGTTTTTAACTTGGACAAGGTTGGACAAATGCCCACACACACACACCTCTGCCCTGGACCTTAAGGGCTTGTTTGTAAATAGGGATGGTTGAATCTGTCAATTTTGGTTTCTCTCAGTTTCTCATTTTTCCAATATTAAGTTCAGTTCTCCATTTCCACATGAGATTATTGTGTGTGTTTTTTTATTCTTCAGCATTTTAGTGTGAGTCTCTCCTAACAAAGTATACACATTTTTCTTTGCAATTTTGCTTAATATCCAGATTTGTGCAAATACGTTGTCCCTAATAACAATTGCATGTTATGTTCACAAATGTATAGCTTTTCAATTTATTTATTTATTTTTGGCAAACTTTAGAAAATGCGTTTTTGTACATGTGACTTAGCTGGAAAAGTGCATTGCAAAATTTGCTGAGGTGTGGATTTTAAAGGATGGCTGTGTCGCAGTTCTCCTATTGTTTCAGAAAATAGTTTCATATTGTTTCAAAAGATAGCTTCACCTTTAAATGCAAAGTGAATCAAATTTCTCCCCCATCACGACTTGTAAACCTCCCCGCTCAGTCCCTTACAAGACTGCACCCAGCAGACTCCTTTAGTCCAAGGAACATAACCCAGACCCTACATTGCAGGGGGTTGGACTAGATGACCCTCAGGGTCATTTACAATTCTATGCTTCTGTAACTCCCTTGCTTCCCTGTGGAGGTGATGCTCCACTTGTGCTGAGGCAAACCTCACACCAGGCATGCAACAGTGTGCCAGGAGCGTTGCGCCCACGCTCCCTGACCTTTTGCCGTCTTGGCTAGCAAACAGGGTTTTTCCCCTGACCGTTTGTCCTCTCACAGATTTGGTTACTAGACATAACGCTTGGCTGGAGCATGACCGGGGATGCAGGTGCAATCAAGTATGGGGGGAAACATTTTAGGGAAACACCTGCTGACACATGTAGTTGCTAACGCTGGAAATGTGCTTAGATGGAAATACGTCATGTACAGGGTGGTTTCACTGTTGTTGTTGTTGTTGTTGTTGTTGTTTAGTCGTTTAGTCGTGTCCGACTCTTCGTGACCCCAGGGACCAGAGCACGCCAGGCACTCCTGTCTTCCACTGCCTCCCTCAGTTTGGTCAAACTCATGCTGGTAGCTTCGAGAACACAGTCCAACCATCTCATCCTCTGTCGCCCCCTTCTCCTTGTGCCCTCAATCTTTCCCAACATCAGGGTTTTTTCCAAGGAGTCTTCTCTTCTCATGAGGTGGCCAAAGTACTGGAGCCTCAGCTTCACGTTCTGTCCTTCCAGTGAGCACTCAGGGCTGATTTCCTTCAGAATGGATAGGTTTGATCTTCTTGCAGTCCATCGGACTCTCAAGAGTCTCCTCCAGCACCATAATTCAAAAGCATAAATTCTTCAGCGATCAGCCTTCTTTCACTACTGTTTCCAATTGTTGACTTCTGCTAATAAAAGGAGCCTCTACAGAACTAGCCGGCAGCCTGCTTGGAGCATGCTTGCCAGAGTGCTTCTGCACAGCTCACCTGCATTCAACCTCCCGTCATCCTCGTTATTCCTACACTTCCCCAACTCCTGTAACATTTATACCTGAAAAATCCTTCAGATCTGTCCAAAGGCTTCTAGGAACCTTCAAGATACCGCCAACCCTAGGAACGTTATTATTTCCATGAACTATTTTCTAATTAGGATATTCTCCCAAATGCTTTGTCTATCTTTCTCTAGTTTAATGCCATCATTTCTTGCCCTTTCCTCAAAGTCAAGGGTGAATAATTGTTGCCCCTGTCCTTTCTGGGATCCTTTTAAATGCTTGAAAGCTTTCAGTACGTTAGCTCTTCTTTCTCTCTAGGCTAAAACATTCAGAGTCTTACCTCCATAAGGTTTCACTCACATAGCTCTTCCCATCATCGGGTGTCAGCATAAGGCACTAAATAAATTGCAACCAATAAGAAGTCCGCTGCCCACAATCTTAGGATTACACACACAAAAACAGGAGATGCACGTGAAACGCGCAGAGAGGTGGAATTGGGGGGTGGGGCAGTTGTTAAACCGTAACATCCAAAGTAAATTCTGAAGAGGGGATGAGAGAGACTGAGGAAAAAGAGGACATAAAAGCTATCGGAAAGAGCTTAGGCATTTAAAGAAAGAAGCTGAGATGATGTCCAAAAGGAGAGAATTTTAGTTGTAGGGTACGGAAGAGGCTGAATCCACCTTCCCCATCCAAGTGCTCTCCAGATATTTTTGTCTACTTACAGGGACTGAGGAGAAATCCGATTCAGTTTGCATTTAAAGGTGGGCACACCTGGTTTGCACTTTCGAACTGAAACATGGCCATCCTTCACAAAGTGAAATTTATTTCTATATTTCCCACCGTTCCCTTCATGCTAAGGTCCCAGGATAGGTTACAGCATCAAAACGCAGTATTAAGAGCAGTTTAAAACAACTTACAGTCATAAGAATAAGGGTGAGTCCTGGAAAAAATACACCTCAAGCATCAAAAGCCAGGATGAAGAGGTGTGTCTTCAGCGTTCTTCAGATGCACCTCTGTGGAGAGGGAGTCTCACAAATTATGAGCTGTCACCGATGATGCCCTCTCCTCAATTACCACCCCAAGTCTTTAAGGACAGAAAAACTACCAAGAGAAAAACTACCAAACTACCCATTGCCAACCTCAGCACCCAAAAGGGTCTGAAGGGAAAGAGAAGGTTTTTCAGGTATTTGGGACTCAAGTCCTTTAGGGCTTTAGGTGAGCTCCTTAAAACTGGGCCCAGAAATAAAGTGCCAAGCCAGTGCAGCTGTTTTAAAGCAGGAGTTATATGAGATCTACCGTATTTTTTGCTCTATAAGACTCACTTTTTCCCTCCTAAAAAAGTAAGGGGAAATGTGTGTGCCTCTTATGGAGCGAATGCAGGCTTCACAGCTATCCCAGAAGCCAGAACAGCAAGAGGGATCGCTGCTTTTGCTGCGCAGTGATCCCGCTTGCTGTTCTGGCTTCTGGGATTCAGATTTTTTTTTTCCTGTTTTCCTCCTCCGAAAACTAGGTGCGTCTTATGGTCTGGTGCGTCTTATAGAGCAAAAAATACGGTACGTGCAACTGCCACCAGTTATCGGGCTGCTGCATTTCGGACCAACTGAAGTTCCAAAGCCATCTTCAAGGGCAGTCCCATGTAGAGCGCATTGCAGTAATCCAGTCTGGAAGTTACCAGAGCAATGAAGTACAGTGGCCAAGCCATCTCTGTCTGAAAGGGGATTGTGGCTGACAAACCAGCCAATAGGTTCACCTTAAAACGTGAGGCATCAAAATGTGAATGAAACCAAATTTCTCTCCCATTTTTAGACAGGGGGGAGGACTGAACTGGGTCAAAATCGTGGCATGAGAGAATGTGGGGAATTTAAGCCTTGTCCCTACCCATGGCCTGATCAAAATCATCTCCCTCACATGCCTACAATTTTCAGGGGAAGCTCTCAGCACTAAAGGTATGTCTGCCAGGGCTGGACTTGAATAATAGCACCTCTGGTGAGATAATTCCTGATCTGAAACTTTTGGAGTGTGGGTTGATGCAAGACAAAGGTCTCCTTCAGTTTGTAACTTTTATGCTTTGTTTGTCTTTACTTGACCTCCTCCTCCTTATGGGTTAATCATATAAGTCTCTTCATTTCACTTCACTGAAGTCTTTTCATTTCACACATCCTTGGAGCTGGGTTAATATCCCATAAAGGTGTCTGTCATCCTTTTGTGTGTTTTGACCTCCTGCTCTTTATGAAGCATTAAAAGTCCTCAGGTTTAATTTAATTTATTGCAAGAATGTTGGATCTCACTCCAGCGTGTATCCACACAAGGGTGCATTAAACGTGCATCTCAAAATATTTTTTCCCCTATCATAAAGGGTAGTAAACATACTTAATAATACTGTAAATCCAGCTGGAGATATGAATGCCTGCAAAGTTCTGCTAATATATATAGCCAGGCTTCTTTTCATAGTTTGTCGGGGATCTTTTTTATAGGTATTTGCTCTTGAATATTTGAACACTACCGAGTATTGGAAGCAGGGTGATTTATTATTAAAATCTGTCCATTTCTATGGCGTTTGTCAATTAGACGATGCTGTTATACAAATCTATGGCACAGCCGCATTTGGGATATTGTGACGGTTGTGGTCACCTTGCCTCAAAAGGATATTGGAGAGTTGGAAAGGGTTCAGAAAAGGAAAACCAGAATGATCAAGCAGGTGGATTAATTCCCCTACAGGGAAAGGTTACAGCATTTGGCTCTTTTTAGTTTACTGTGCCAGTCCAGAAAATCTTAAAGAAAAAAAGCCACTAATTAATCATTAGACAAGAACATTCTGAAATAGTCACGGAATCAGGTGAGACCTGCACCAGCCAGACACACTCTATTCCAGGATACTCCATCCCATTCTATCTTCTTCTGTTCACTGAGCATGTTCAGTCACCACTGGGCTGTTCTGGTGGTTTCACTCACCCCTTAGAGCATCCCGAATTCTGCTGATAACCTCCTTCTTGGGTTTGTGTGTGTGTGGTGTCATTGCACTCAGCGCTGCCTTTAGCCTATGTGCCGCCGGGGTGCAAAGATCCGCCCAGCACCCCCAAATTTAGTTTAGCCCCCAAATTAACTTTTATTACGCTTATGTCAGACACCACGCTTACGGCTTATATCTTGTTTACAAAAGAAGGGAGGGGAAAAACTTTTTTTATTTGCTCATTTATTTACAATACACCTATACTTAAGTATACAACACCACCACACTTAAAGTTATAAGTATTGTTTAGGCACCTACTTATGAGAAACATCAGGCGTGTCAAAGGTTCCGCTAACCCTGCTGCCGCATAGCAGCTCAATACAATACATAACATAATATTTTGATGTAAGAGTTAATTTCGCATGCACGGCGCCATTGTGAATGACAAGCGCCGCCGCTGGCACGTCACATCTTTGGTAAATGAGTGCACAAAGTCGAAAGTCCTTTAGTGAAACAGTAGGTATACATTACGGGCATACCATGGTGTATATGTACCGGTATTTTGTTTTTCTAACTTGATCAAAATTATTTATTATTTCTTAACAGGTAGAGAGTTAAGAGCTTAGGTGGCTTCAGCCCCCCAGAATTCAGCCCCCGGGTGCCCCACACCCCTTGTACCCCCAGGTAAAGACGGCCCTGATTGTGCTCACATAAGGAACTGCACTCAGAGAATCAGTTTGCCTTAGTATATAGGTTAGTTAACATTTTGTTCCAGCCACTGACAGTGATTCAGACAAGCCTGATTTGGGGGGGGGGGTATGTGGAGCGAGGAACCAGAGAAGTAATGGGGGAAATGACATCCTCCGCCTCTTATTTCACATATTTCAAGAACGCTTTGTTGAAAAATTCATACATGGGGCCATCTCTGGAACTAGAATGGCTTTCAAGACATCTAAAAGGTTAAGGTCTAAAAACCATTAAAAAAAATTAAGTCAGAAGCATACCAATCTACTAAATGTCATAATAACTTTCTGAGAATGGTATTAAAACAAAGACTTTATAATTCCATTCATGTACAGAACTTTATTTCCAATAAAGATGTTATAAAGATAACAGCAAGGGGCTAATTAGCAGGATTGTGTGTTTCCTATAACAAAAAAAAAATAGCAAAGGCAAATGGGAAAAGGTTAGACAACCTTCCAGTCCAGCTCTTGGTAGTTTTTTTGATAAAATTACCATTTCTAAGGTCCATTTCTGTTATTAGCAAAAATCAGTTATGCAAGAGAGGGCTCAAATTTAACTAGACCAAGAACAGCAAAGGAGGTGAAGCTTAACCCTTTTCTCTTCCCATCGTTATAGAGAAAATAGTGGCCACCAGCCACTATAACTGTTGTTATTAATTTCATTTCTATATTGCTTTATGGGACGCAGGTGGCGTTGTGGGTTAAACCACAGAGCCTAGGACTTGCTGATCAGAAGGTCGCGGTTCGAATCCCCGCGACGGGGTGAGCTCCCGTTGCTCGGTCCCTGCTCTTGCCAACCTAGCAGTTCGAAAGCACGTCAAAGTGCAAGTAGATAAATAGGTACCGCTCCGGCGGGAAGGTAAATGGTGTTTCTGTGCGCTGCTCTGGTTCTCCAGAAGCGGCTTAGTCATGCTGGCCACATGACCCGGAAGCTGTATGCCGGCTCCCTCGGCCAATAAAGTGAGATGAGCACCACAACCCCAGAGTCGGTCACAACTGGACCTAATGGTCAGGGGTCCCTTTACCTTTACCTATATTGCTTTATATTTTTAAGAGAAAAAGTCAAAGTGGTTTACAACCTACCCTAAAACATAAAATAAACCGGGGGGGGGGGAGAGAGAGATTACAGAAGAAAGTAAAATATAAAGGATATATTCAAAGCAAGTTTTTCGTCATCCTGGGGAAAAGTAACAAGCAGGGTGCTGCAGGGTTCTGTACTGGTCCCATTGTTGTTCAACGTCTATATAAACGACTTGGATGAGAGAATTGAGGAGACGCCGGTCCAGTTTGCAGATGACACCAAACTGGGAGCAGTAGCTAATACCACAGGAAGGCGGAATCGGGATTCAAGATGACCGTAACAGATTGGAGAACTGAGTCAAAACTAACAAAATGAATTTCAATACGGACAAATGCAAGGTTCTGCACTTAGGTAGGAAGGGCCAGCTGCCCAAATATAGGATGGGGGACTCTACAATTCTATGAATTCCATCATCACTTTTACTGTTCGTGTTTTCAGTGCAAATACCAGTCCTGAAATTCCCATCTACAGGTTCAGAATGTCACTTGTTGCAAACCTGCTTTTCTAAATCAATTCCATTCTTCAATTATGCTGATCAATTTTCTTTTGGCACTACCGGTTTAATATCCTTCCTGCCGAGGACAACATCCTCAAAGAATTTTGTATAACAAAAAGGCACACAACAACTAAGTGATTATTCACCAACACTGGGTCACTAGTTAGAAGGGTAGCTAGTGGTGCAAAGCAAAACCGTTCCTTTTGAAGATAAAGTTTGTGAAGACCTTTAAAAGTTCAAAGAGCAGCCACTTGGTTTAATAGCTATGAGCTCCTTTAATGTCATATATTTTTTACCTGGGGACATGAAGTTACCAAAGTGTGCATGAAACATACGCATAAATGCACCTCGAGTTAAGTAAATCCGAACCTCAGCTGCTTTTACTCAGTTAAGATTCTGAGTTTTTTGAGGGAATGTTTTCCCCATCAGGGCAAACGAAATAACATGGTTTCCTCTTCCTAATCAGGATACCTTGTTCTTTTCTTGCTTCTACTGGGAATGTTCCTCCTTTTCTTTCCTTTTTTGAGAAATGAAATGCTTTCTGATTAAAATGAGGACTGATAATGACACAGAACTCTACGAATATTACATTGTACAGCTCGCCTGACATTTAGACAATGTAATTATTTCCAACATTTCCTTTGAGGGCAAAGTTTGGATTCATCTCTTGATTTCAAATAATCAGAAGTAAGCATTTCACTGATCTAGAGAATACTTTGCATTTAGGGTGTTTTCTTATACCAGATGTGCTTCCCAGTGAGATGATGACAGTTTGGTGCCCCCAGTTATAGTCCTCTGGTGAAATCTTCAGAATAAATAAACATATGTTCCATTTTTAAAATTTATTTTTTTGTTTTAGCACATCTTTAGTAACTCACTCTCCAAACCACCCTTAGGAAGTGAGCCGAATCATTCTGAGCTTGACAGAAGAGAGATGACAGGCCATAAACAATACAATACATGAAACAAATATATTTTACAAATTTTGTTTTAAGTAAAAGAAGCATGACAAATGTATTGTTGTTGTTCACAATGACCCACAATGGGAATGAGCACTAAAACTGAGCTTTGTTCCTCAGTCTATTTCGTTGCTCTTTTTACCGAGGTCCTGAGAAAGACCCCAAAACGGCCGGAATAGACAATACTTGTTGTCTCTAGACAACAGAGGTGCTAATGCACTAGAGACGTTTTAGAAAGATCTTTGTAGGCAGTATGTGATTGACAGTACTCAATAGCACACAGTTGTTGTACACAGTCTGGGCTGAGCTATATTGAAAGCATTCTCAGGTGAATCAGGAGCCATGGGGGCAGTTCAGGTCTGAAGCGCAAACCGTGATTTTGAGGTTGGCTCAAGGAACAAACCTGTAGCCAAGAGCTAAGAGGGAATTTGAAGGACAAACCAGGATGCAACACTCAAAAGGATCATAATCCAGCACACACAAGCACACTGGAGAGCTCAAGAAGACCAAAGGTCACATCCACACCATACATTTCATAGAATTCATAGATTTGTGAATCCATGAAGGGACCACAAGGGTTATCTAAGTCCAACTCCCTTCAAGGCAAGAATGTTTTGCCCAACATGGTCCTGAACTCACAACCCTCAGATTGAAAGTCTCTACCAACTGAGCTATCCCAGAGCACTATTTAAACAGCCATGACTTCATCTATAAAACTCTGGGAACTAAAGTTTGTTAAGGGTGCTGAAAATGGTTAGAAGACCCCTCTTCCCCTCCCAGACCTACAATTGCCAGAATTCCCTGTAACCACTCTGAGAAACGTAGTTCTGAACAGGAATGAATGTGGTCAGCAGGAAGAAGCCCTTTATACTCCTTTCCTACCCAGAAGGATGTAATGGCCAGGTGGGGTTGGTGGAGTCATTCCAGGGCCTAAAGCAGGGGTAGGGAACCTTTTTCAGCCTGAGGGCCAGTTTCCCTCCTGGGGAGTCTTTCGGGGGCCTTACATGAGTGATAGAAGCCAAAGTGGGTGGAGAAATAAATGTAAGTTTCCCTTGTACCGGAGCATGGAGTTTCTACACAAACTATTCTCCAACCAACAGAGGGTGTGGCAGGGGAGGGAGCGTGGCCTGCAAAGAGTCCCAGGGGCCAGCTAGAGAGGCCATTTGGCCCCTGACTCCCCAGCTACAGCCTGAAGCACACGGGGCAACCGTATCCAGGTCCCAACACCCCGTCCATGCGTTGGACTTTCCACACTACTCACAGACAGCCTCCTCTTCCATGGCTCTTGATGCCATGGTGACATTTTACATGATAAAGCACAAGCACATCAATCAAAAGCTCAAAGATTCGGATATTTGTTCTAAATTTAAACTGAACTCAAGATCCCACTGGAAGTGAATCCTGCCTAGGAGGCTTAATTACACCAACTATTGAGGGGGGGATAGCATGAAGCACGTGGGCGAGTTCCTTTTGAAATTTGTTTTATGGATTTTTGATAGCTCTGTCAGGATATGCATGATATGTGTGAAGGCTTCTAAACGAAACATTTCCCTCCCTTTAATGCTGTATTTCCTGAAGGTGATTTTTTAATAAAGAACTGCTACATTTTTTACTTATAAAGCTACAGTAATATGAGAAATCTTTCCAAGTACAAATCAGATTTGCTGAATTACTTGTCAGCGAGATATGTCTTTCTTTCTTTCTTTCTTTCTTTCTTTCTTTCTTTCTTTCTTTCTTTCTTTCTTTCTTTCTTTTTATAGAAGTATATAGGTCACATCCACACCAAGGAAAAGTTGAAGGACACATTCCAGCAAGGCAAGAACATTTGTAAGGCAGGGGCAGTGAGGGCTGTGGTGCAGAGAGAGTCCTAAGGGCAAGACGGAGATGTCTAGAGTACCTTACTTGGTTGTGGGCTTGAGGTTCCCCACCTTTATTTCACACCATCACATACCTGCCAACGTGTCCGGACCAAAAACCAGACCACACTTCTTCTAGGCCACGCTCCCAAGCAAGATCACAGCCTTGGAAAAGGTGCTTTTCTGGGGTGAGATTGTGGTGCCCAAAATGCCCATTGTGCTCTTGCACGAAAAAAATTGGATGTCCCATTTTCCCCAGGACAGCTGAAGGGTCTGCTAGCAGCATCCTTTTCAATTCAGGCTGATGGCAGCATATTTCACAGACACTCTCTTGGGTCAGTTTGTAGTCCTGCACATTGATATGTGAAGAGGTTCCTCAGAGGTATTATAGTACATCTTGATTAGATTTCTTGGTGTGTGTTTTTTGTTTCAGTCTCCTAAATCCTTCAGTGGCTTCTAGACCAGGTACATTAATCTCTTATTACATTGGTCTGAAATTGTGGTTGCTTATGAGTAATCATAAAGTGTCAGCTCTGAAAAGCTACCATTCGTTAGCCTCGCAAGAATGAAAAACGGTGATAAGTGAGGTTGTAAAAAGTCAAATTAAATGTTAATTGATTCAGGGGCACAAAGCTGTGAGCCACTTAGTTTAGACACAAGCACTACATTCATCAGTTTTGACAAATTGTCCAGGTTGGCTTCCTAGATACTCGCATCCCTGTTTTCTTTGTTGTCATTTTGTTCGAAGGCTACCTAGCTTAAATAAGCAGAGCATCACCTTATCACCAAATGTTTACCAAATAGGTCTTGAAATTTTACATAGGGATGGAAGCTAATTTGAATATTAACCATGATATTTTGAAAGAAGTAATGGTTGGAAGAGGATTCTTTTTCTCTTGTTATATGCATGATGAAAAGGAACAAGGGACAGACTCGGGGGAATCAGATAGAAAAAGCCTTTCTTAATCATCACGCAACATTTCAGTTGCCCATATTTGCATAAACACTAAAGCATGAATCATTCCCTTCTCCCTCTTGCTCAAATCAATTACTGGCTCATTGTAATTAACTTTTATTTGTCTCTCGTAGGACAAAAATAAGATGATAATAAGCAATAGAGAAATTTGGATTGCACCCAATAAGTAGAAATGCATCCTGAGAAACTTGGGTGTGCTTGACTTCCGTTGAAATTAAGCGGATGCAAATGCTTAGCTATGTACTTATCACTGATGCCGCCCATCCGCCCTGTGGCACTTGTTTGGGAAGTGCTGGAGCTCATCAGCAGAGCATCTGCTTCCTGTGCAAAAAAATTCTAGGTTCAGTCCCTGACATCTGCAGGTAGAGCTGGAAATGTCTCCAGTCTGAAACCCTGGAGAGCTGCTGCCAATCAGAGTAAAAGGTAAAGGGACCCCTGACCACTAAGTCCAGTCATGACTGACTCTGGGGAGATGACGCAGCGCTCATCTCGCTTTATTGGCCGAGGGAGCTAGCGTACAGTTTCTGGGTCATGTGGCCAGCATGACTAAGCCGCTTCTGGCGAACCAGAGCACCCGCTGGAGCTGTACCTATTTACTACTTGCACTTTGACATGCTTTGGAACTGCTAAGTTGGCAGGAGCAGGGACCGAGCAACAGGAGCTCACCCCGTCGGGGGATTCGAAGCGCCGACCTTCTGATCGGCAAGTCCTAGGCTCTGTGGTTTAACCCACAGCGCCACCCGCGTCCTGCCAATCAGAGTTGTTGTTGTTGTTTAGTCATTTAGTCGTGTCCGACTCTTTGTGACCCCATGGACCAGAGCATGCCAGGCACTTCTGTCTTCCACTGCCTCCCGCAGTTTGGTCAAACTCTCGAAGCTATGAACATGAGTTTGACCAAACTGCCAATCAGAGTAGATAGTACTAAACCAAAGAGACCAATGACCTGATTCAGTGTAAGGCAACTTCCTGAGTTGTGTACTTTAATTACTCTAGATTGTACCTATGAGGTTTATAGCATTGTAATAGCTACCTGCTTGCTACTGTTCCCTGGTGTCAGAAATGAAGCACAGGTACTTTCTAGCTCTCTCACAGTAGCATCACAACAATGAACTTTGGAGTTGGTTAAAACAAGCACCGATCTTTGGTCTCCAGGTCAGAATGTATTGGATAGCCTATGGGTGGCCAATGGCTAACCTGTAGCTTTAGAGAAGGCAGTCTTTTATTTGAAGGGCTGTCTGATCCCAGTTCAGTTTAAAGATTACAGAATCCTAACATGGGAAATCAGCAAAAGCCTTGATGTTACTCTTTGGCAGTCCGCACCTGGGCAGGCACCCAGGTCACCTACTCACACCATGATGAGATGTCTTGCATGTCTGTTTAATTCAGCCCTTCTCAACCTTGTGTCTCATCATCCCTACCCAGCAGGACTAGTGGTTGGGGTGATGGGAGTTGTAATCCAACAACATCTGGGGAGCCAAGATCGAAAAAGGCTGGCTTAATTTATAGACATTGTTTCTAAATTTACATTCAAAGATATAAATTACCACATGCAGTTGTTATGAGAACCTCACCACTCCTCTTTGCTGGCAATGCATATATTTTATTTTATTTTATTATTTTATCTTATTTATTTTATTTTATTTATTTTATTTTATTCTATTCTATTCTTTTATTTCAGTAACGCACCAGTGGTCATCCTAATTTTTGTGCAGGGGTGAGTGCACAAAATGGCACAGACAAAAGTAGTCTGTGGCACAACCAGGTAAGTGCAAAAAGGCCTGTAGGCCCAGCTATTGCTAATATTAAGCCTGAACTTCGGCTTTTTTCTTTGGTGCTGTAAGACCACTCCTTGCTTCACTGCTCTGCAGACTAGAGACAAGCCTACCCTGAGGCATTTGGGGCAACATATGTACTGTAGAGCTTACTGCAGGACGGCTGTCTAATTCAGTGCTCAGTGCACTAGACAAAGCAGGGAAAGATTCCGCTTGACAAATAGGCAAGGATTCAGCTTGCAGTGCGCTTGACAAATAGGCTGACCACCAGCACATGAGCACAATTGCAATTTTGAATGTCACCACTCAAGCCTTGTTAGATCAGGCTAAGCTCCAGCTAGTCCAGCACGCTTCTGGCAAAAGCAGCCATCAAAATGTCTCTGAAAGCTCACAGACAACTAAGAGTAGCTGTTGTTGTTGTTTAGTCATTTAGTCGTGTCTGACTCTTCGTAACCCCATGGACCAGAGCACGCCAGGCAATCCTGTCTTCCACTGCCTCCCGCAGTTTGGTCAAACTCATGCTGGTAGCTTCGAGAACACTGTTCAACCACCTCGTCCTCTGTCGCCCCTTCTCCTTGTGCCCTCCATCTTTCCCAACATCAGGGTCTTTTCCAGGGAGTCTTCTCTTCTCATGAGGTGGCCAAAGTACTGGAGCCTCAGCTTCAGGATCTGTCCTTCCAGTGAGCACTCAGGGCTGATTTCCTTCAGAATGGATAGGTTTGATCTTCTTGCAGTCCATGGGACTCTCAACAGCACCTTAATTCAAAAGCATCAATTCTTTGGCGATCAGCCTTCTTTATGGTCCAGCTCTCAGGAGACCCTAACTACTACAATTCCCTGTGTTCCCTGGGAAGAAGAGTTGATTGTTAAACTGTAGCTCTTTGAGGGGAATAGGGGTCTCCTAATAACATGGAAAATATATGCCAAAGAACAATATTTCAAACACTTTGCATAAACCCAGCATTCATGTTATCTATTTGTATTACCCATCCATTGTTATACCTTTATATCTCATAACATTTAAAACCAAGCTTTTGCAGAAGGAATAATAATAATAATAATAATAATAATAATAATAATAATAATAATATTTATACCATGCCCATCTGGAAGGGTTTCCCCAGCCACTCTGGGTGGCTCCCAACAGAATATTAAAAACACGATAAAGCATCAAACTTTAAAAACTTCCCTAAACCGGGCTGCCTTCAGATGTCTTCTAAAAGTGAGATAGTTTATTTCCTTGACATTTGATGGGAGGACGTTCCACAGGGCAGGCACCACCACCAAGAAGGCCCTCTGTCTAGTCCCCTGTAACCTTACTTCTTGCAGTGAAGGAACCGCCAGAAGGCCCTCAGAGTTGGACCTCAGTGTCTGAGCTGAACGATGGGGGTGGAGACCAGTACCATAAGCATTTCCCAGCAAATAGCAATTACACGCCAACTTAAGGTGAGCAGGCAAACACCGTTGGCTAACATGGCAGTGGCACCATTCAGCCGCAGTTGTTGTGCAGGGGTAGAGC
This sequence comes from Podarcis muralis, assembly GCF_964188315.1. NCBI lineage: Eukaryota > Metazoa > Chordata > Lepidosauria > Squamata > Lacertidae > Podarcis > Podarcis muralis. Next base: position 19,262,516 of record NC_135660.1, read on the forward strand.
CACCTTCCTGACCCTGGTGTTGCTGCGGCTTCCTTGGATGTAGCATGGCGCGCTGTCAGTGAGCTCAGAGCATACCCTCCAAGGTGGCATGGCCCCAATCCAGGACACCATCTTCAGGGTTCGAAATAACCCTGTGAATCACGTGACCTGTGTGAGATCACAGGGAAAGCACTTTTGGGGGGGCACAGCACCCAAAAATGCACAGTTTGGGGGCACTGCATGTGATTACGGACCTGAAAAAGGTTGTGTTTTCGGTGCGAGATCTCAGCCCGAAATCATGTGAGAGTAAGGTGCCCAAAATGGCTGCCATCTTCTCATGCGCAAAAACAGGATGTTGCCATTTTCCCCGGTCAATTCACAGGTAAGCCAGAGCTACGTGGATGCACCAGTGGAGTCAATCTGACATTTCCATCAGTGCATCGGCACAGCCCCAACCTTACCCCTGCCCAGTCCCAGCTAGGTAAGCTTTAGTGACCCCAGTATTGCAAAGGCCCAACATTGGCAGCTACCATCATCTCTGCCCTTCTGTTGGCAATGGCAGCTCAATAAGCCTGATACTGCTCTGATCCCAAGTACTTCTCTGGTAGCATAGCAGCTCTGGAAACCAGCCCATTCATGGCTTTCTGCATTTGCCTTGATTTCCAGTGCTCCCCTTTAGGTAATGTGAGTTAGGTTAATGTGAGTTTTGAGTTGTTTCTAACAGATTACTATTGTTTATGGCCCCAGCCCTGGAGAACTCTACAAACATAAAAGAGATGAATCTTTGCCCTGAAGGGCATCCGATCTCATTTAGACAAAGGGACGGCAGAGACAAGGAAGGAAGAACAATGAACAAGGTGTTTTTTGAGGGGTTTTTTTGTTTTTTAGAAATAAATGCGTAATACAAACTCTGTAGTGACATGTCTGTGCACTGCAGTTTCCATGGGGATTGTTTCTTTGGGGGTGAGTCCGCAAGCCACATTAAATTTGAAAGAGGAAAACAGCTTGTCCAAAAGGTAGTTTGGGAGGAAGAATGTAAAGATGGGAGTAGGTTGGGGTGGGGGGTGGGATTGAGGCCATTAATAAATAACAGAAATAAAGAAATTCCAAATTAAATGGGAGCAAGGTATGTAGCATGGCATTAGAACAGTTTTGGCGCTGTGGGTTAAACCACAGAGCCTAGGACTTGCTGATCAGAAGGTCAGCGGTTCAAATCCCTGCAACGGGGTGAGCTCCCGTTGCTCAGTCCCTGCTCCTGCTAACCTAGCAGTTCGAAAGCACGTCAAAGTGCAAGTAGATAAATAGGTACCGCTCTGGCGGGAAGGTAAACGGCGTTTCCGTGCACTGCTCTGGTTCGCCAGAAGCAGCTTGGTCATGCTGGCCACATGACCCAGAAGCTGTCTGCGAACAAACGCTGGCTCCCTCAGCCAATAAAGCGAGATGAGCACCACAACCCCAGGGTTGGTCACGACTGGACCTAATGGTCAGGGGTCCCTTTACCCTTTACCTTTAATGTGCTATAGGAACATAGGAAGCTTCCTTATACTGAGTCAGTATAATTCTCCCTGCAATCTATTGACAAGACCTGCTGCTTATGTTTTTATTTTATTTTATTTGATCTAAATAAACAATAATATTAAAATGACAAGCCAACGGACAAGGGACAGTGAGGAAAGAGCAAAATCAAAGCTTGGGCACCAATTTCCCCCACCAGATGTTTCTGTGGTGACCAGCTGGCACAGTTTGGGAGGAGGAGGTACCGATGGAGCTGGGCCTCCAGCAAAGCTGGTGAGATCTGCTCACTCTCCCATTAAGGCAACTAGAATGGCTTTCCCCAGTTGACAGTTGAGGGGAGAGGTGGCCTGATGGTAACCTAGCCTACCACAAAGGACAGTTCCAAATGTTTTTTTAAAAAAACAGAAAGAAGAAAAACATACACAATCTTGACCTCCAGAGTAGAAAGTCAAGATACAAATATAGAGTCGTACCTTGGTTTTCAAACAGCTTAGTTCCCGAACGTTTTGACTCCCGAACGTCACAAACGCAGAAGTGACTATTCCGGTTTGTGAGCTATTTTTGGAAGCCGAACGTCTGATGGGGCTTCCAATTGGCTGCAGGAGCTTCCCACAACCAATCAGAAGCCACAATATGGTTTCTGAACGTTTCGGAAGTTGAACGGACTTCCAGAATGGATTCCGTCCGACTTCCAAGGTACGACTGTATGTCACACCGCACATAATTAAATTAGGGAATACACTCCCATGAGAAACAGTGATGGCCCCCTACTTGGATGGCTTTACACAAGTTAGACCAATTTATGGAAAATAAGGCTATTCCTGGGTACTAGCCACAAGAGCTACTAGCCACAAGAGCTACAACTTCAGTGACTCTCCAGGGTTTCAGACAGGGAATATTCCCAGCTTTCCCTGGAGATGGCAGGGACTGAACCTTGGAACTTCTGCATGAAAAGCAAATGCTTTGCCCCTAAGATACAGTTTATGTAGCATTAGTCTACTGAGAGCCCAACAGTGAGCCCATGTCACTTTAGACGGACACGGGTGGCGCTGTGGGTTAAACCACAGAGCCTAGGACTTGCTGATCAGAATCCCCGTGACAGAATGAGCTCCCGTTGCTCAATCCGAGCTCCTGCCAACCTAGCAGTTCGAAAGCACGTAAAAGTGCAAGTAGATAAATAGGTACTGCTCTGGCGGGAAGGTAAACGGCATTTCCATGCGCTGCTCTGGTTCACCAGAAGCGGCTTAGTCATGCTGGCCACATGACCCAGAAGCTGTACACCGGCTCCCTCGGCCAATAAAGCAAGATGAGCACCGCAACCCCAGAGTCGGCCACAACTGGACCTAATGGTCAGGGGTCCCTTTACCTTTTATGTATCTTTTGTTCAATGCAAAACAAAGCAAACTAGAGCAATACATAGGTACCGTCATTTGTTTGCCACTTTTTCAACGGCTTGTTTTATTTCCTTTTAAAAAAAATGTACTCTGTTAGCAACAACGTCGCGTTTGGGCGCATTATTTTATATTTTGTCAGAGATAATTTGCTACTCTCCGCACACAAAGGCCAAATGCACAGGAGAATGTCAGAAGTTTCTCATTTCTCCTTAACTAAGAAAGCCCACGCTGAGCAAAAGAGCTGAGAGGCAATACCTTTTTAAAGATGCAGTTCTCTGTTCTGTCCCAGTAATTCCTCTTGTAAGCGATACATTATCTGTCAAACACAACACAGGGTCCTTGCAGCAACTCTAGTTAACTTGTAAAATCAAACATTAAGCAGATTTGTTTCGAGTTCTTTATGCTTTTTTTATATAAGGTTCACATTGCTTCGCTGTGTTGGCCCATGCAAACAATTGATCTACGAAGGGAGAAATACCTCATTAGGGAGTCTCTCTTTCACACATACGTACGCAGGGAGGCAGACAAGAGGCAGCTGAAATTATGCCCTACAGTGACAAACTAAAAGAAGTTCTGTACTGTGTCAGAGTAGACAGTGTTACAAGGGGAGGGGGGTGTCAGGAATCCATGGTTAGCTGTCATATAAATAATGAATACACCATTCTTCAGAGTTCCTGTATATTGTAAAATATTATCTTAGCTAGAGGTCTATTCAGAATAACTGTTCCTGAAAATGCAGTTCCATTATGTATGAATTTATCATTTTCACCAAAGGCAAGCAGAGAAGACATGAAACTTTCCAGGACTCTGAGATCTTTAATATGGCTGGAGAAGCAGAACATCAACAAATCTCTTTGGGGTGGGGACAGGGGATGGAGTTGTACACTAACGGCGACCCAAGAAGAAATGCAAGTTCCCTCTCCTGCATTAACTCACTGGTAGTGAATCTGTCTTGCATGCAGGAGGTTCCAGGTTTAAACCCTGGCAGCTCCAGGAAGGGCCAGGAATGTGGTGTTGGGGAATGAGTGTTCAGACCCTTGGGCTCTCACGTGTGGGGTGTCTTAGGGTCCCGTCCTCTCCCCCATGCTTTTTAATATCTATATGAAGCCGCTGGGAGCAATCATCAGGGGGTTTGGGCTGGGTGTTCATCAGTATGCGGATGATACCCAGCTCTACCTCTTTTTTAAATCAGAACTAGTGAAGGCGGTGAACGTCCTGTGTGAGTGTCTGGAGGCAGCTGGAGGATGGGTGGCAGCTAACGGATTGAGGTTGAATCCTGACAAGACAGAAGTACTGTTTTGGGGGTATGGGGGTGAGTATGGAGCACTCCCTAGTCCTGAATGGGGCAACTGTGCAGCCTGGGAGTCATTTTGGACTCACAGATGTGCATAGAGACACAGGTCAATTCTGTGTCCAGGGCAGCTGTCCACCAGCTCCATCTGGCAGTACATCACAACCAACATTGTCTCAAAATTAAGTTCTATTTGACATGCAACCACTGAAATTAATGGACATCCATTAATTTCAGTGAGTCTACTCTGAGCAGGATTGCTGTTGGCTTCAGCCCTGTGTGCTTTGCTCACAACCCTACCAATTTCAACTCTGTAATATCTGCTCATCATCAGGAGTAGGTAAAGAACATGAAATTCTGCTAACACAAACCTCCCATGTAACTCTTTGAGATTTTACCAAGCAGGTCCCATACATTTTCATGTTTGTCTTTGAAGTCTTAAGGACTAGAATCTTGCATTTTGGTTGGGGGAAATGAAAGCTGAGATTTTCAGCTGTCCACAATTCCGTGCTTAAAATATGTGATCCTGGAAGGTGGCACACCAATAATCTAGATATATGAGGTCCGCCAAAATATTGAAGACTTTTGATCTGTCTTAAAGATGAAGTCGTAAGAAGCCTTTCCTTCCAAAGATAATTTCTGCATATAACTTTCCTTTCTTTTCCCCTTGGGAGATGCTGTCTTTCTTTCCATATTGTCAGCAGCTCATTCAAAATGAAGTGATTGGAGCTGAGTTCCTGAATAAATAAAGCCACTGATAACAGAGTCGCAGACACTCCGAGGCAAATATCAATCATTCCTTTGAAAGAAATGCCCAGAATTGTGGTTATCATAGGTATCCAGAGACTACAGTCTGAGCCAAAACATTTCACATGCAACAAACGAAAGATAGCAGGGAAAGAGCTGCATGGCTGTCAAGCTTAAGAGTGACTTGTGTGTGCAGATCAGCTTGGGAATTTGCATCTTTGCAAATAAAAACGGTTAAAAACTTGCCTTCTGGCAGGGTTGTTTCAGACATCCAGGCTGTACATGACTGTTCCTCAGGAGCAGTTATAGCTGAAAGCGAGGTCCTTAATTTGTAATCAGACAACTATAAATAACCACTGTTTATTATCAACGATTTTTAAAAGGATGGGTTTGGTTAGGCCAAATGACAGGGGTTGGCATTGACGGGGACACGCAGAGCTTCATGACAATTGATCGCCTTCTCTTCCATTAATTTGTCTAAGCCCCTTCCCAAGCTATCTGAGTTGGGGGCCATCACTACATCTTGCAATAGTGAACTCAACAAATTAACTGTTCACTGTGTTCAGCAGCACTACCTTATCACACACGACATGGACCTAGTTAGCTACCACTGAGGAGTAATTTCTACCGTAGCTGGATATCTGCCTTTTCCTGTGGAGCAACAGTGTGGGAGCCCATTGTCAGGTGGCAGAGAACCAACCCCTACGGCAGGTTGCCAGAAACGGATAAGACAAGGGAAAGTTCTTCCCATCAGGGCTGTCTTAAGCATATGCAGTGCTGGGGTGCAAAGATCCGCCTGGTACCCCACCCCCCAGGTTGCCCAGTCCCAGGCCAGCTGCCTCAGCGTCTCACTGGCTCAGTTGCCCCCAAACTCGCAGCACAGAGCCGCTAGCAGCAGAACAGCCCACCACAGCGCTCTGACCGACAGGCAGGCTTTTCCTCAGACTCAGCTCTCAGGCCCCGGACTCTCAGCCTGGTGCCCCTGAGAGCCCGGCGCCCGGGTGTCCTGCACCCCTAGCGCCTATGAGTAAGAGGGCCCTGCTTACCATTTGCTTTATATTCAATATTTACAGAGAGAGGCTTGGGAATGCAGCCTCGTAGAATAATGGTGTTGTCCCGAGTGACTCTCCACCCCCTTTTCTCCCACTTTGGAAAAGTTTGGATTTTTCTGCCAAATCCTTGTTCCAGAATTCACAACTGGGAAGTAAAACACCTTTTGCAGTCTTAATCAAGGTTTGCTTGCTTTTGAACATTTCCAGATTTGAAATCTCTAACACGGAATCCATGAAGCTTTTCCTTTTTACAGTCTCCTAAATCTGGAGAAGATTTTGTTTTTCAACTTTGTCACTTTTAAATCTCTGGAAAATGTGAACAACCATAAATTTCTGTGCACCCAGCAAGCACTTTGATAAAAAATATCTTTACCATTTTGTTTCTGAGTTGGTTCACATCAGCTGTAGGCTTATGAGGAGGAGCTGGACTTGAGAGCTGGCACAAAGTGTTCTTGAAGCATTACGAAAGCAAAAGGGTGAGGGGTTCATAACTTTCTGGAGATCTAGTTTCCATCCTGCCCTGCCAAACTTTTAAATGTTTTCAGTAGAGTCAATTTATTGGGATTGCTTTGGGAGATAGATAGCACGCCAAGCTTCTTCCCTCATAAAGTCACAAACTATCCATTGTGAAAGATTTTTCCATTATGATGAAGGGGTTCAGAGATTTTCCATGTAATGTGAAGTAATAACTCCCTGGGGACCCTGAATCTGCCTCCATGGAAGTGTGTGCCTGCAGAGAACTGAAGCATCCCTATTTCTGCTGGGCAAGAATGGTTGAATAAAGTTTTGTTTTATTTTGTTTTGTTTTGTTTTGACATTTGTACAATTCCTTTTTTCAGGTTTTTAAAGGACAGCGAATTGTGCAGCTGCCAATGGGGTGTACAGCCTATCTCACAATGGACTTATTCATCCATCCATTCATTCATTCTAAGTACATGTGGACCACCTTTCAGAGCAAAGCCCTCAGCTTAAAAATGGAATTCATTTCACATACATAGCAGAATAATTTAGTTTTGTAGGTGTGTGGCAGGGGCTCTCGGCTGCAGCTGTTTTGAGGCACGACGGAGGAGTGATGCAAATGCTCAAGAATAGCTGGTGTAGATTGGATAACCCTAGTTACCCTCCAACTTTCCTCAGATGAAAATAGGGATATTTCTCATCCCCCCCCCAAGTCCACTCAGCTTTTCCCATTGGGGCTGCCTCCTCCCTGCATCACGCAGGCTGCGTTGTTGTTATTGCTGGGGTTCTGTCCTTGTGGGACAGCCCCAGCCAATCAGCTCTCAGTGTGGGTGTAGCCGCGGACTATTTAACTGCATCGTGGCCGGCCAGCACCCTCTCTTTGATGTAAGTTATAGGGCACCCCTATAAGGGACGCGGGTGGCGCTGTGGGTTAAAGCCTCAGCACCTAGGACTTGCCGATCGAAAGGTCGGCGGTTCGAATCCCCGCGGCGGGGTGCGCTCCCATCGTTTGGTCCCAGTGCCTGCCAACCTAGCAGTTCGAAAGCACCCTCGGGTGCAAGTAGATAAATAGGGACCGCTTACTAGCGGGAAGGTAAACGGCGTTCCGTGTGCTGTGCTGGCTCGCCAGATGCAGCTTGTCACGCTGGCCACGTGACCCGGAAGTGTCTCCGGACAGTGCTGGCCCCCCGGCCTCTTAAGTGAGATGGGCGCACAACCCCAGAGTCTGTCAAGACTGGCCCGTACGGGCAGGGGTGTGGGTTGTTGTGGTTGCTTTTGACTATCCTCAGTCTCATCACCAACAAGGGGTACCTTTACCTTTACCTTTATCGGTGGAGTACCCTTAAGTGGACTCCCTGCAGATGGGCAGGAGGCAAGATCTACCCTGGCTTTTTACAATTTTATAGCATGCAGACAGAAAAATGTGTTGAGAAACTAGAGAAAGGAGCTGAGGGAAGTCCGGGGGTGGGGTGGGAGGGAGGGTGGTCTGTTGGGGTGTGGGAATGGAGGGGGGGGAACAATGTGGATGATGTATTCTTGTTAAACTATTGCATTGAAATCTTTAATTAAAAAATTCCCCAAAAAAGAAGAGGTACCCTGGCTTCACTCCAATGCCTAAGCCAAACCTCTCACATTTGTAACTAATAAAGTTGTGGCCTATATGAACCCATAAACCAAAATATTTCGTGTCCATGTGTTTTACTGTTTTACTGGGAACTTTGTGGCCTTGGCACGCAAATGACCTTCCTTGACCCCCATTTTTGTGTCTTCCCCCCCCTTGCCCATGCAGAGCATTTCCTATCAGAACAAGGGCATGTGCTACCACCACTATGCCAACAGGGCACAGCACACATGGTCTCCACTGTTCCGAGAAAACCTGTTAATCTCCATTTTATTTTATTTTATTTTATATTTTATTTTATGGTAGATTTACAAAAAGAAAAACACACACCAATAAATATTTTTTTTAGAAAGGGGCAAGACACAGATGCACAAAGCATTTTTTATTTTTTTTACAAAAATCAAAACTCCTTTGCACTCCACTCCTCCCCCCCGCCCGCCCCCCAGACATCAGAACCTGTCACAGTCTATGGGTTGCAAGAAACTCTGATAGAAACATCCCCAGATTTGCATTTTTTTTTTTTTTAGAAGCAAAGAATTTGCACATTGTTTTCCAGGATATTGTTCTGCGTTACACAGACATTTTGCTCACACAAAGATGACATTAATATGTGTGGTTTTTTCATATTTAGATGGATGCTTTTGATGCTTTCTCAAGTATTCATCTGCCTTGGAAGGGGGAAAAAAAGCTCTGATTGAAAATGTTTTAATATTAATCCAGATTTGCTATCACACCCCCACCTTCCTCATAAGTTTATAGCCACGGGAGAGCCGTACATTTGGAATGTAATAAAGAAATAATGGCAGAGGGTTGATCATCACCCGCAGGATAATATAAGCCTTCAAAGCAGATTAAAGACAAGTTTTCATTTCAGCACTCTCCTCTTTTTTGAAACATTTCTTTTAAAGAAATAGTTACCAGCACATCACCTGAAATTAAATGAACTGTGAATTTATTCCATCAACCTGCAGGATTTAGTGGGAGCCTGTACATTGCAAACTATTGAATCAGACTTAACCACATTTCTCCCCAAACAAATATCTTGCCCCACCCCCAAAATACCCTGTAGCTTTCATCTCAAAACTTGAATTTAAGGTTGCTGACCTTGTTCTCATCACAAATTCAACAGAACTGAGAGTTTTGGATCTGGGACTTTCAGCTGGCTTTAACCTCTAGAAAGCACTAAATAGCTTGGAACCTACAAGACTGGAGCCTCTTCAATGTCCTGTTGTAGTTCTCAGATTATGTAAGGCTGCATTCACATGACTGTTTATTCCGTTTCCCCATGACATAAAAGTCATTTCCGGAAATCTACCAGAATATAGTAGAAATTTAGCCCTCATTTCCATGTTAATTGCTTCCAGGGGGGAAAAAACCTGTTTGTAGCCCTATTAACCTAGGAAATTATGGTGGAAGTAACATAGTATTTCTCACGTCTGAATGCACCCTGAAAATACTCTCTTGGAACCATCCATTTGCCATTTTCAGAGGCTGGTGGTGCCTAACGCTGCAGTCCTAAGGCACAAAAATAGGTTTGCATTGCACCAGTGGTTATTCTATAGTCCTTGCTGAAACTTTGCCTATGGAAGAGAGTCCATTCACACTTGCAGAAAGAGAACGTGGCAGACTCCTCCTTGTCCGTCTCACTGCAGGATACAAAGGAAAGACTGTATGTTCCACCACTTCCATACAAATTCCCTGCATCTAGAAAGATAACATTTATTCCCAACATGCTTGCTTTCCACATGGGGGGGGGGGGGGTTGGCTGGAAACTATCAATCTTGCTACTCCCGTAAGTGGTACACCCCTTTTCTGAATGCCAAGAGTAGCCATGAGCTTTGGAGAGGTGCTTAAAATTATTTTAGCTGCGCCCATAGAGGAAAGAAATATGTTGACTGTTGGGCATCACACTGCATCTTAACACCAAAAAGCTAAGCTTGTTATTCCCACTGCTCAGCAGGTTAAAAAAAAGGTATACGCGACTATGGAAATTATACTTAATAGGTTTGTCTGATTTCACACAAGTCGCTTTTGAAAAAGAATACACATGCTAATTTATTCTGACCCTTTCAAACTCTTCTGAAGCAGACTTAGCTGGGCTCGCTTTCCTACCCCATAATTGTGCTAACTTTCTTTTCTCTTTCGCTCTCTGTCAAGGATTTATTCTCTTCCCTCCTCCCCACATGACTTTTCCCTTCCTACTTTTGTCCCAGATATTGCATCTCATTAGCAGATATGTCTAGGTTTACGCCACTTAGTTCAAGTCAACGAAGACTCCCATCCTAACGAGAGAGTCTGTTTCAGAACAAATTTGTGTTTTTCAAGGACACCTTTCATCAGGGGAAAAGTTTAGGCTGCAGGAATTTTCTTCCAGACTTTGAGAACAATACTTTGTAATGATAAATGGACCTGAACAAATACGAGCTTCTTAGTGTAGCTACTCAGATCTCTGCAACGCTTGCCTTCAAGGGTTGCCTTCAACTAGAAGGTCAGGATCTGCAAACAAGTTATAACTTGGCATTAGGTGAGTCACACCAATGGATGGCACCTTCTCCTCCCAGCAGCTTCTCACACATAAAGTGTCATGAGGATGGCTGGAGAGCAATGTGTCCTAAATTACTTGGAGCCCAAGTTATTGAAGAAGCACCTTTCTCCATATGTCCCAACCCAAAGTTCATGATGAGGGGAAGAAGTCCTTCTCACAGCTACCGGTGGCAAGGAGGTTGGGAAAACACAAGAGGGTGTGCTCCCCGCCTTCTGGAAGTCTTTCCTAGGGAAGATCATAAATGTTCCCTTCCCTAGCCATGATCAAGAAGAATTTGAAGACATCTTTATTTGGCCAGGACTTTGGAAGCTGATAGGTATTGTTAAGCACTGGGGGGTTTATGACTGCAATTTTAACGAAATTATTGTATCGTAGATATTACTTGATTTGATTTTATATGTGAACCGCCCTGGGCATGCTTGGGGAGGAAGGGTGCAATATAAAGTTAATTAATTAGTTAAATTTTAAACTGGTTTTAATACTGTGTTTTTAATACTGTTGTGACCTTCCCTGGGACCTTGTGGTGAAGGGCAGGTAAGAAATCCTGATGATGATGAGTACACTTAGGGACAGGACCAATAGCACAGAGCTGCTCCCAGTAATAAGATGCTGCTGCTTTCATGCTAAGCCTATGAAATGAGGGCTCAATCTGGAAGAGCCATCCACTGAGCCTCTTGGGCTTGCCGATCAGAAGGTCGGCGGTTCGAATCCCCGCGACGGAGTGAGCTCCCATTGCTCTGTCCCAGCTCCTGCTAACCTAGCCGTTCGAAAGTACACCAGCATTGGTAGATAAATAGGTACCGCTGCGGCGGGAAGGTAAACGGCATTTCTGTGTGCTCTGGTATCCATTATGGTGTCCCATTGTGCCAGAAGCGGTTTAGCCATGCTGGCCATATGACCCAGAAGGCTGTCTATGGACAAATGCCAGCTCCCTCAGCCTGAAGCGAGATGAGCGCCCCAACCCCATAGTCACCTTTGACTGGACTTAACCGTCCAGGGGTCCTTTACCTTTTACCTTACATGTTGCTTTGGAAGTGAGCTCTGTTGTTTCTCAAATAAGATCTGTTGCTGTGAGGCAGGTTTGTTTTTTTCCAGCAACCAACATCAGAACTTATAGCAGGTTTCATTTTCTTATACAAAAGAAAAACAAAAATAAAAGCACATGAATAAATCTCATTATAGAGAAAGGTGGGTGGGTGACTGCATCTACCTGGTGGATTTATTACCCCAGTATATTTAGCTGCCAGGTCAGGTGAGAAGCATTGCTGACATTTCCATTTGCGGTTGTCGTGCCTTGAAGGAAACCTTTCCACATTGACTAATCTGCCACGAAAGCGCTGCCTTTGTTTTCATGGGACCCCATGAAAAGCAGCTGTTGGGGAAGGGGTTAAGCAGCACCCAGGTCTCCTGCTGCAGTTCCTTCCCTCAAAATGACACGCTCACAAAGGGGCTTTATATTAAAACAAAGCGCATCAGAGCATTGCTACAAGCATTCCCACGCCCTATCTGGCTTGCTCTTGACCACGCCAAAACCAAGACTGCATCTCAACCATCTGGCATTTCCCTTCGTCTGTGGATAGCAGACAAAGATGAGGAACAGGGGGAAGCTTGTTTAGCCAGATTGATATTTCTTTTGTTGTTGTTGTTGTTTAGTCGTTTAGTTGTGTCCGACTCTTCGTGACCCCATGGACCAGAGCACGCCAGGCACTCCTGTCTTCCACTGCCTCCTGCAGTTTGGTCAAACTCATGCTGGTAGCTTCGAGAACACTATCCAACCATCTCGTCCTCTGTCGTCCCCTTCTCCTTGTGCCCTCCATCTTTCCCAACATCAGGATCTTTACCAGGGAGTCTTCTCTTCTCATGAGGTGGCCAAAGTATTGGAGTCTCAGCTTCACGATCTGTCCTTCCAGTGAGCACTCAGGGCTGATTTCCTGAAGAATGGATAGGTTTGATCTTCTTGCAGTCCATGGGACTCTCAAGAGTCTCCTCCAGCACCATAATTCAAAAGCATCAATTCTTCGGCGATCAGCCTTCTTTGTAGTCCAGCTTTGATATAGTTGATATTTCTTATCCCCCCCCCCCCTTTTCTATGAAAATAATAATGGATTGCACCAAACAAAACCATAACAAGGCTACTTCCATGGTCTGGGTGGGGTATGTGTGTGTGTTTAACCATGGTTCTTAGTTAATAAGGACATAAGAGGAACCTACTGGATCAGGCCAACAGCCAATCTAGTCCAGCACCCTCCTCTCACAGTGGCCAACCAGATTTCCATGAGGAAAAAAGGACCTGAGGGCAAAGGAACTCACCCCTCCTGTGGTTTCCAGCAGCTGGTATTAAGAAGCATTGCTGCCTCTGATCCTTTTGTTGCTTCCAATGAATAACCATTTCCTTGCATGTTTTCCCTTCCCCTTCTTTCAAAATGGCCCCCTCCCCATAGAGTGTGGGAAGGAACTTTAAGGTATTTAAGAAAGTTGCCTAGGCTAAATTGCTAACGTCCTTTGAAACACGAACAAAGTTTCTGTTCTTAACTGTTTTAGTTTCATACGTGGCTCATCTCAGTAATTCTCCCTATTTAACTCGGTTGACATTTTAAAACCAGTGATTTAAGTACAGTAAAACCACAACCCAAGGGATGAAGAGAATCTTCCGCCCAAAGAAGTGGTCTTCTGCTAAAGGTCAAGCTAAGCACATCCGCAGATATTTTAAAAGGTTGCTGATTGAAAGTGACCCTGTGATCAGATTTCACTGCAGCCCTTCTCAGACATTCAGAAAAAGTATGAAATTGGATGTGGAAGAGGGAATTATGACTGTTGTCCACACTCCCAACCTCTGCACATCATTCCCTCTCTTTCTGATGTTCTGAAGTGAGTGCAGTTGCTTATTAAAGGTAAAGGTAAATAAAGGGACCCATGACTATTAGGTCCAGTCGTGAGCGACTCTGGGGTTGCGGCGCTCATCTTGCTTTATTGGCCGAGGGAGCCGGCGTACAGCTTCCGGGTCATGTGGCCAACATGACTAAGCCACTGCTGGCGAACCAGAGCAGCGCACGGAAACGCCGTTTACCTTCCCGCCGGAGCGGTACCTATTTATCTACTTGCAATTTGATGTGCTTTTGAACTGCTAGGTTGGCAGGAGCAGGGACCTAGCAACGGGAGCTCACCCCATCGTGGGGATTCGAACTACCAACCTTCTGATCGGCAAGTCCTAGGCTCTGTGGTTTAACCCACAGCACCACCGGCATCCCCTGCAGTTGCTTATTACAGATCTGTAAATCTGTCAGTTTTTGTTTCTCTCTGTTTCTCATTTGTCAGGTTTGGTTCTCCACATTTCCACATCAGTTTAAAAAGCCCCCATGGAAATCCATCAGGACTTTAGTGCAAATTTCTCCTAATGGATACGTTTTTCTACACCATCTTGCTTGATCTGTACATTCTGCAAGCAGTTTTCCCTAATATAACGCAATTTTATGATATTTTTCTCCAATATGTGTGTTTTTCTGCACACTTCGACCCAGTATATGCATTTTTCTCCGCAATACTTGGCTGCATAACTGCACTACAAAATTCAGAGAAGTGTGAATCTTGCAGGTTGCCTGGGCTTCAGCTCACAGATTGTATCAGGAAAGCACAAATTAGGTAGGTTTGCCTTTAAATTGATAATGTAGCCATATGGCGAAACTTACCAGAAGAATAAGAAATCAAGATAACAAACTTTTTATAGAAGAATGGAACTGGTTTATTGAATATTTACAGATAAATTGTAAACAGATAAGAACATTGGCAGGATTAGTGTAATAACCTGCAGTTTCATAAGAGGATATATTTAAAGAAGATGAATAAATGAGCAAATTAAGTTAATCTGGATATGCAGAAGATATTAAAAAATAAATTTAAGGATCAGCAGAAAGAGGGGGGAGGAAGACAAGTTTTGAAATGTTAAAATGATTGTAAAATTAGTGAAATGTATAAACCTGAAAATCATTTTTTAAAAATAAAAAATTGATAGCATTTGTGACCAAGAGGATGGTATCAGAGGCTCAGAGCAGCCAAAAGGTTTGCAGAGGTAGAGATAGATGATAGATAGATGATAGATAGATAGATAGATAGATAGATAGATAGATAGATAGATGATAGATAGATAGATAGATAGATGATAGATAGATGATAGAGAGAGATAGATAGATAGATAGATAGATGATAGATAGATAGATATAGATAGATGATTGATAGATGATAGATAGATGATGATAGATTAGATAGATAGATAGATAGATAGATAGATAGATAGATAGATGATAGATAGATGATAGATGATAGATAGATAGATAGATAGATAGATAGATAGATGATAGATAGATAGATAGATAGATAGAGAAAGATAGATAGATGATAGATAGATAGATGAGAGAGAGAGAGAGAGAGAGAGAGAGAGAGAGAGAGAGATAGATGATAGATGATAGATAGATAGATGATAGATAGATAGATAGATGATTGATGATAGATAGATAGATAGATAGATAGATAGATAGATGATAGATAGATAGATAGATGATAGATAGATGATAGATAGATAGATAGATAGATAGATAGATAGATAGATAGATAGATAGATAGATGATAGATGATAGATAGATAGATGATAGATAGATGATAGATAGATAGATGATAGATAGATAGATGATAGATAGATAGATGATAGATAGATAGATGATAGAGAGATGATAGATAGATAGATGATAGATAGATAGATAGATAGATAGATAGATAGATAGATAGATGATAGATAGATAGATAGATGATAGATAGATGATAGATGATAGATAGATAATAGATAGATGATAGATAGATGATAGATAGATAGATAGATAGATGATAGATATGCAACCATCTGGACCTCTTGTGGAGGTGGCACATTAAGAAGGGCCTCAGATGCTGATTGCAGGGTCCAGGGAGGTTCCTATGGGGAGGGGCAGTCCCCCAAAAAAACTTTAGGGAAAGAAGACTGAAATAGACATATCCTCTTCTCCCCCCGCTCCCACACACAAAATAAAACCCCTAATGAAGGCATACCGGCTGAGGAATGCTGACAGACTGTGGTTGAGGGGAGGAAACTGGAGGAGGTGCAATGGAGTAGCCTTGAAATGGGCATGGCTTGTTGGCTGGCTAGAATCCCAAGCCAAAGCAACATTTTCCCCCATCCCCACTTGTTCATTTGATTCTTTGTACGGAGGTCTACATGCATGGAGCCTGTGTGAGCACTGGCTCTGTCCACACAGTCTAGAACCCGTGCACAGATAGGGCCTCCATGCATGCAAGTTTTACAGGCATAGGTCCTATTTAAAATAAAGCACACACACACCCTTCTGACATTCACATAAGTGTGCATGGAGGAGAAAGCCTCAGTATATGTGGAGAAGGGAGAAGCTGAGCAGGCAAGCCTGTGCATGGTTGCAGCGCATGTGCATGAAGTTGCAGCACATGCATGGTGCCCACCCATGCATGGTGCTTCGCCCATTTGCAAAGGTTCCCATGGGACCCAAAAGCTTGGCGAACTCCTGGGAACTGATTTTTTTTTCTTTTTTCTTTTTCTTTTTGCCCCTGAAACCAATGAAAATTCAAACCACATTTTCTGCTTCTGCCAATGAAGTATAGTTCCTAAAATAGGTTGTATGCTAATAGACACATTTTTGTCTATTTTTGTTTCTATCGCCTAATTACGTGCCAGCCATTTGATACCAGAAAAAAATCAATTCAGTCACAGCAGTGGATTACAGCTTTTGGATTCCTGATTAACAAAGCAATTATAATACTTAGCCGGATTCTATTATTTGCAACTCACCTTTGGGTATACTTTTAATTTGTGTGTTTTTGTTTACTTCTTCGAAGTTTTTTTGTTGTTGTTTTTTAGCCTGAAGATTCGTACAAGAATCCTACTTCCTGCACTCAATACCTCGCTGTGTTTGAATACAGTTACCATGTCTGTGGAAGAGAACCAGTGTCGCTTCCTGGCATCTTCAGCTAAAAGGGTCATGCAGCAGGTGAATTAAAAGTCGTCTACAGGAGATAATGGAGAGCTGCTGCCAGCCAGGGTGGACGACACCAGACTAGAAGTATAAAAATACCTGACCTGGTATAAGACATATTCCTGTGTTTGTAACAGTGCAGTCATCAAATTTGGGAGGGGTAGCCAAATTGGGATGGGTAGCTAATGTTGCAGAAGACAGAATCAGGATTCAATATGACCTTAGCAGATTGGAGAACTGAGCTCAAACTAAGAAAATGAATTTCAGAAGGGATCAATGTAAGGTTCTGCACTTAGGCAGGAAGAACCAGATGCACAAAAATAGGGTGGGGGGCAGCTGGCTTACTAGTAGTACATGTGAAAAGGACCTAGGGTTCTTGGTGGACCACAAGCTGAACATAGGTCAGCATTGTGATGCAGCAGCAAAACAGCTAATGCTATTCTAAGGTAAAGGTACCCCTGCCCGTACGGGCCAGTCTTGACAGACTCTAGGGTTGTGCGCCCATCTCACTCAAGAGGCCGGGGGCCAGCGCTGTCCGCAGACACTTCCGGGTCACGTGGCCAGCATGACAAAGCTGCATCTGGCGAGCCAGCGCAGCACACGGAACGCCGTTTACCTTCCCGCCAGTAAGCGGTCCCTATTTATCTACTTGCACCCGGGGGCGCTTTCAAACTGCTAGGTTGGCAGGCGCTGGGACCGAGCAACGGGAGCGCACCCCACCGCGGGGATTCGAACCGCCGACCTTTCGATCGGCAAGCCCTAGGCGCTGAGGCTTTTACCCACAGCGCCACCCGCGTCCCAATGCTATTCTAGGGCTGCATTAATAGAAGTATATGTCCCAAGAAAGGGAAGTAATAGCCCCACTTTATTCTGCCTTGGTCAGACCATACCTGTGTCCAGTTCTGGGTGCCACAATTTAAGAATGATATATACAAGGTGGAATGTGAGCAGAGGAGGGGACCCAAGATTATCAAGGGTCTGGAAACCAAGTCTTATGAGGATTGGTTGAGGGAGTTGGGGATGTTTAGCCTGGAAAAGAGGAGACTAAGAGGAGATATGATAGCCATCTTCAAAAAACTAAAGGACGGTCACATGGAAGATGGAGCATACATGTTTTCTCCTGATCCAGAGAGTAGGACTAGAACCCATGGATTCAAGTTGCAAGGAAGGATGAAGGAATGATCGCCAGGCGTGGAGCACACTTCTGCCCACTGGGCATGGAGCATACTTCCCCCCGCAGACAAACTACAGCTGTCTGAACATCATGCCCTCTATCTAACCTTTTGCTCTCTTAGTAGTCTGTCGTGCCCTGTCTGTGACCTTTGTCTCTGGGACCTTTGTCTCTTTTGATTAAACATTGTGCAAGGGGAACGTGACGTGGTGGAAGCAGGTGCCAAAATAACTTTGTACCACCCCTCGATCTTGGGATTGGAAGATATGTAAAGGTCACAGTCCAAAATGTATCTGACTGGTTTTGCATATTGTGCTAATAAAAAGAGCCTTGACAGTGCTAGCTGGCAGCTTGCTTATGCACAGCTCACCTGATGACCAAAACCTGACTTGTGCCTTCACTTCAGAAGGAGATTCCGACTAAACATCAGGAAGAACTTTATGAGAGTAAGAGTTGTTCAACAATGGAACAGACTCCCTCTGGAGATAGTGGACTCTCCTTCCTTGGAGGTTTTTAAACAGAGGTTGGGTGGCTATCTGTCACTGCATGGTTTTCAATGAGATTCCTGCACAGCAAGGAGTTGGACTAGATGATCCTTGGGAGAGTCCACATGCAGAAGTGTATTATATTAAGGACAATTGCTTGCCAAAGTGTATATATTATGAGAAATGCTGGGAAATTTTCGTGAGGATTTTTTAATATAAAAGATACCAGGCTGATGCAGAAATGTAAAGAACTTAACACTGGGGAAACAAGAAATTTAGAGAAACCAGAAACGACAGATTTGCCCATCCCTAGGTAACAAATATAAGCTATGCATTCAATAACCACCTGCTCAGAGTCTGAGTTATCAAGAGAAATGAGATAAGAACTGCAAAGCATTTTATATGCTGAAGTGCACTGTGGAAGTGATTAATAATCATCTTGTGTTGGTGTTTCAGTGTCTTGGTGGAATGGAGTTTAGTGGGATGCGGTGTTGCAATAATTTGAAGCTCTTCTTCCGAGTCTTCCTATTGTGTTTTTGAAGAGAGGAGGGAAGTGCAATCCTTCTGAGGCTGTCATTAGAGGGGAAGGTAGATCTTATAAAGAATGATTCGCATGGCATGCACATCGTAAGGGTGTAAGAAGGACCCTGCTGGGTGGGGCCTGTGGCCAATCTCGTCCAGTATCCTATTCTCACAGCCCCCAATCAGATGTCTATGGGAAGCGGACAAGCAGGACCCGACTGCAGAAAATGTGATTCAGAGGCATCTTGCCTCTGACAGTGGAGGTAGAACTCTGCCACCAGGTATCTATGCAATATGACATGGCTTAACAAGACAGGATATCTTAAGAGAGTTCGCAAACATCCATGAGAGGATGCAGCCCATTTAGTTGCACTGGACATGAAGCCTTGGGGGTGCTGCAATCGTGATATATAATGGAAGGGGAGAGAGAGGCAGGGGCACCAAATTCTGCCCTTGCACAAGGCACAGCTTTGAGGTCCCGAGGTCCACCACTGGCCTCAGTCTTGGTGTAGATTGCAGAATTCAGGATTCCAAGGTGCTGGTAGTGCCTTTGGGGTTAAAAGCGCTTGCTTGCTTGCTTGCTTGCTTGCTTGCTTGCTTGCTTGCTTGCTTGCTTCAGCCTCCCTGTTAATGCTTGCTTTTACCTTTTCTCCTGGGAATAAGCTGCTTATTTCAAAGATGCTGCAGCCCAGCAACATGCACAGATGCATTTGCAGATGCAACAAATCGGCAGTCAGCATTGCACTATCTATCAGTGCTGGTCCCCTGTTAAGAAAGGTGTGGAACCTGAAGCAAGGCTTCCTTTGCCCCTCTGCAACCAGTCAAGGGAGGAAAGCAGGTGGCCTGTACTCAGCCTTCCATGCCCTCCAAAAATGAGGCTGGTGCTGTAAATGCTCGCTGCACTTTTGTAACCCAAGAATGTGTAAGAAATAGCTCCAGAGATCTCCAGCCCCTTATTGTCTCCAGCGGCACCATATTTCTTCCCTGAGCTTTAGATATATTAAGCTCCAAGTCAAGGCAAAGGACATTTCGATGCCAGGAGTCCCCTTTCCTGCCCCCCCCTCCACAACTGATTTCAGAAGCCTAAGCGTCCAATTTTTCATCTTATTTTATTGCCTTTTTGTCTGATGTAGAGCAACATTGCCCTCTGCTGGTGATTTCTATGTGTTTGCTGTCACCTAAGAACAATAAAACGCAAAGCGGCACAGCTAGACTGTTCTACAAGATGTTAGTGTGCATTTTAACATTCCCATTTATGTGTATTTCCCCCGCCCGCCCACAAAAAAAAGAAGTATGGATTTGGGCCGACACAATACAAACTGGAGGATTTTGTGCATCAGCACAAATTGCAGAGTTGGGAGGGACCCCAAATTTCATCTAGTCCAACCCTCTGCAATGCAGGAATCTCAGCTAAAGCATCCATGACACGAACATTAACTTTTTTTAGCTGCAGCTGGGACTATGGAGTGGGCAGGGGTAGAAATTCAGAACAATTTAATTTAAAGAGGCTGTCTTCTAAGTCAGTGTTTCCCAACCGGTGTTCCCAACACTAGTGTGCCGCGAGACGTTCCCTGGTGTGCCGTGGGAGGGAGGCGGGCGAGGCGGGCGGCGAGAGGCGGGGCGGCGGCGGCGAGGATCCGCGTCGAGCCGGGGGCGGCTCCGCGGTGGTGGTGCCGAGGTTTCTCTCTCCATTCTCCCCTCACACACACACACAGGAAATAACACAGGATCAGCTGACAGGACCCGGCCAATGGGGCGGCGGCGGGGCAGCGCGCGCAAAAGGGAGGAGCGCGAGACAGCGGACGAGGAGGAGGCCGGCATGTCCGGGCAGCAGCAGCAACAACAGCAGCAGCAACTCCCGGCGACGGCTCCTCAAGCCCCGGGCAACCCTACTCCCTCACCGGCCTCAGCCGCCCTCCTGCTCCACCCGCCGCCGCCTCCCCCGCCGCCGCCGGCCACCTCGGCCCTGCCGCCGCCCCCTCCTCCGCCCGCTATCGCCGCCACCACCACAACAGCCGCCGCCGCCTCAGCTGGGCCCATGCCTGCCGGGAGCGGCGGCGGCAGCAGCAGCAGCAGCGCCCCGGCGCCCTTCCCTCCCGGCGTGACGCTGCGCGCTGACGTCACGGGGCTGTAATGGTGGTGTGCCTCAAGATTTTTTTCATCAAACAAGTGTGCCTTTGCCCAAAAAAGGTTGGGAAACACTGTTCTAAGTGACAGTAAACATGGCGTTTTTCAACATGCTGAGCATTAGACCATGGGCAGGCAAACTAAGGCCCGAGGGCCGAATCTGGCCCAATCGCCTTCTAAATCTGGCCCGTGGACAGTCTGGGAATCAGTGTGTTTTTGCATGAGCAGAATGTGTCCTTTTATTTAAAATGCATCTCTGGGTTATTTGTGGGGCATAGGAATTTGTTCATTTCTCCCCCAAAAATATAGTCCAGCCCCCCACAAGGTCTGAGGGACAGTGGACTGGCCCCCTGCTGAAAAAGTTAGCTGATCCCTGCATTAGATAGTAAAAACTGAACATGATTGTGCAGAATTTGGCAGCTGAGAAGTACAAATATTAAGCATGTTCTAGGTTTGATCAGTGCCTGGACAAAGAACCACCTGGGAATTCTATGACAACCTTTGACAAGTTTAAAAAGTCCAAAAGGTGACAACAGGTGTTATTCATCTTCTGTTTTCTTTTGTTTTTCTTGTTTTTTCTCTTCTACCGATGTAAATTATAATGACGTTAAAGGTGTACAGTTGGAATGTCAATGGGATGAACGATAAGGGAAAAAGGAACCGAATTGAGCATATTTTGAAGAAGGAAAGTTTGGACGTCATTTGTCTCCAAGAGACACATATAGCGAGGAAGCATAAAAGAATTCTGATCAATCAAAGACTAGGGAATGAATTCACATCCTCAGATCGGAGTAAAAAAAGGGGGGTGGTCATTTATATAAACAAACAAATTGAAGCGAAACATCTTTTTAAAGATGAAGAAGGAAGGATCTCAGCAGTACAAATAAAATGGCAGGGAGAAAAGATAATAATAGTGGGTATATATGCGCCAAATGAGAATAAGTCAGAATTCTATGGGAGGTTGGAAGCAAAACTATTGGAGTACGCTGACCAGAAAATTATACTATTAGGAGATATGAATGGCGTGGTGTCGTTAGAATCGGACAGATTGAGGGATTCAAAAGGTAAAGAAGGGAAGTTACCCAGAACCTTCTTCTCCCTGGTTCAAAACTGTAATTTAGTAGATATTTGGAGATTCAAACATCCCTTAGAAAAGCAATACACTTTCCATTCAGAACCTAACGATTCATCATCGAGACTAGATCAGATGTGGATTTCAAAAGAACTTGTCCCAAGATCTGCACGGGTGGAGATCCAGGTTAGAACAATCTCAGATCATAATTCAATTAAAATGGAATTGAAAGGGCAGGAGAGCAGACTAAATAGATGGAAACTGAAGGATTACCTGCTGGATGACCAAGAGATAATAGAAAAAGCTCAAAATAGATTAAAAGAGTACTTCGAAGATAATCTAGGCAGCAATATAAAACCAAGGGTTGTGTGGGACGCAGGTAAGGCGGTGATGCGGGGATTCTTCATTCAACAGAGCGCAATTAAAAACAAAAAAAGAGAAAAAGGGAAAAAAGAAATTATACAACAACTAGCAGAGAACGAACAGAAATTAACTCAAAACCCAAAAAACAAGAAAGTAAAAGAGAACATAAAAGTTCTACAATCCCAATATACAATGCTGATAAATAGAGAGATAGAATGGAAAATCAAAAGACTGAGACAGAGAAATTTTGAATACGCTAATAAAACTGGGAAACTATTAGCTTGGCAACTGAAGAAGAGAAAAGAACAGAATACTATAAATAGGATAGTGGTGGAAGGAGAAGAGATAAACAAACCTAAAGAAATAAGAAGAGCCTTCTTGGACTTTTATGGAGGCCTCTTCAGGAATACGGAAAAGAGTAAGACAAGGAAAATAGAGAGATATTTAACATCTAAGAACATCAATAAGATCCCCACAGCGGACAAAGAAAATTTAAACGCCCCAATTAAGACGGAGGAAATAAAAGCAATCATATCAGATCTAAAAAATGGGAAAGCCCCAGGCCCAGATGGGTTCATCAGCAGATACTATAAAGAGATGGAATCGGTCTTGTTGAACCCACTACAGGAAGTAATGAACAAAATTCTAAAGGAAAGAGAAATACCAGAGACGTGGAAGGAGGCACTGATCACATTAATCCCAAAGCAAGACTCAGACTTAGAACAAATTAAAAATTACAGGCCGATCTCCCTACTAAATGTAGACTACAAGATCTTTACGGGAGTCCTGGCAAGAAGACTTAAAACTATTTTGGTAAAAAACATACATAGAGACCAAGCTGGCTTCTTGCCGGGCAGGCAGATTAAAGACAATATAAGGAATATTATAAACATTATAGAATATCTAACAGAAAGATGCGACAAACAAGGTGCACTGTTATTCGTAGACGCTGAGAAAGCGTTTGATAACGTAAACTGGGAATTCCTGTTGAAACATATGGACTACATGGAAGTAGGCATCGAATTTTTAAATGGGATAAAAGCTATTTATACGGAACAAAAAGCAAGACTGATAATAAATGGGGTGGAAACGGAAGAAATAACAGTATCCAAAGGAACAAGACAGGGATGCCCGCTGTCTCCACTGGTATTTATAATGATACTAGAGGTTTTGCTAAATTCCATCAGAGACAACAAAGAAATTAAAGGAATCAGGGTCGGTCAGCATGAATACAAAACTAAAGCTTTCGCAGACGATCTGGTTGTAATAATGGAAGACCCATTGGGCTCAATAAAAGAGGTACTCAAAGAATTTGATCAATTTGGGGAAGTTGCGGGCTTTAAGTTAAACAAAAGGAAAACGAAAATATTAACTAAGAATATGCAGGCAGATAAGATTGAGGAACTACAGAAAGAAACGGGAATAGACGTGACAAAGAAGGTGAAATACTTAGGGGTATGGGTAACGCCAAAAAATATAGATCTTTTCAAAAACAATTATGAAACAGTATGGAAAGGAGTTAAAAAAGATATAGAAGTGTGGGGTCGGCTCAGATTATCTCTTTGGGGAAGGATAGACACAATTAAAATGTCGGTGTTACCAAGAGTTTTATTTCTCTTCCAAAACATTCCAATTATAAAAGGTACAAAGATATTTAGAACCTGGCATAGAGAGATTTCTAAATTCATCTGGCAGGGGAGGAAGCCGAGAGTTAAGTTTAAACTATTGACAGACACGAAAGAAAGGGGAGGCTTCGCCCTTCCCGATCTGAAACTTTACTATGAGGCATCGTGCCTATGCTGGGTCAAAACATGGATAAAATTGGAAGACAGGGAAGTGTTAGACTTGGAGGGGCACGACAACCGTTTTGGATGGCACGCCTATCTATGGCATGGGCGAAAGAAGGGCCATAAGGGATTTGAAAATCATATATTTAGGGGTCCCCTGATGGAGGTATGGGAAAGATACAAGGACATGCTAGAACCTAAAACACCCCAATGGTTATCTCCATTAGAGGTTATGGCTGTTAAAAAGACTAATATGAGGGACAAATGGGCAACTTATGAACATCTGTTGATGAAGGAGGAAGGAAAGTGGAAAATGAGGCCATATGACCAGGTCAAATCCCAAGTATACGATTGGCTACACTACCACCAGATAAACGACATGTTTAGAAAAGACGTTAAAGACAAAGGATATGCCGACAAAAACTCCAGATTCCAAACTGAGATTCTGGGAGATAACACAAAAATCTTATCTAAAATGTATAAGCAATTACTGGATTGGAACTTAGTTGACGAGGAGGTCAAGGCGGTAATGACACACTGGGCCAGAGACATTGGCCGTAATATTTATTTTGAAGAGTGGGAAAAACTCTGGAAGCAACATCTTAAATTTACAGCTTGTGTGTTACTTAAAGAGAATCTAATGAAAATGTTTTACCGTTGGTATTTGACCCCGGTCAAATTAGCTAAAATGTACGGATCCTGCAACAAATGTTGGAAATGCAAGGACAGGGAGGGGACTTTTTACCACATGTGGTGGGAATGCCAAAAGATCAAAGGGTTCTGGGAGAGTGTATACAATGAAATGAAGAAAATGTTAAGATACACCTTTGTTAAAAAACCCGAGGCGTTCCTACTAGGTTTGGTAGGAACAGAGATAAAGAAAAAGGACTACAAACTATTTCAATATGCTACAACGGCAGCAAGGGTCCTGATAGCTAAGAATTGGAAACAAGAGAGTTTACCAACAATGGAGGAATGGAGATCAAAACTATTAGAATATGTGGAGATGGACAGGATGACAGGTAAAATTAGATATATAAAAGATCAGAGGTTTGTTAAAAGTTGGGAAAACTTTACGAAATATCTGGAAAATCTAACGGACGAACAGATAACACTGGCGGGTTATAAAGGTGCTCTGTAAAAAGTAAGGGTAATACCAAAGGAAAATAGAGGAACGAGAACAGCTTGTGGCATTACAAACAAGGAAATGCGGATGTATAGTTTAATGTTACTTTGGAAGATTCGTGGAACGTCAGAAGGAAGTCTTATCTTTTGCTTTTTGTGAACAATATGAATACTGACTCATCTGTTTTGTGTTTTGTATTTTGAAATTTAATAAAAATTATGCAGAAAAAAAAAACTTTTTTTAGCTGCAGCTGGGACTATGGAGTGGGCAGGGGTAGAAATTCAGAACAATTTAATTTAAAGAGGCTGTCTTCTAAGTCAGTGTTTCCCAACCGGTGTTCCCAACACTAGTGTGCCGCGAGACGTTCCCTGGTGTGCCGTGGGAGGGAGGCGGGCGAGTCGGGCGGCGAGAGGCGGGGCGGCGGCGGCGAGGATCCGCGTCGAGCCGGGGGCGGCTCCGCGGTGGTGGTGCCGAGGTTTCTCTCTCCATTCTCCCCTCACACACACACACAGGAAATAACACAGGATCAGCTGACAGGACCCGGCCAATGGGGCGGCGGCGGGGCAGCGCGCGCAAAAGGGAGGAGCGCGAGACAGCGGACGAGGAGGAGGCCGGCATGTCCGGGCAGCAGCAGCAACAACAGCAGCAGCAACTCCCGGCGACGGCTCCTCAAGCCCCGGGCAACCCTACTCCCTCACCGGCCTCAGCCGCCCTCCTGCTCCACCCGCCGCCGCCTCCCCCGCCGCCGCCGGCCACCTCGGCCCTGCCGCCGCCCCCTCCTCCGCCCGCTATCGCCGCCACCACCACAACAGCCGCCGCCGCCTCAGCTGGGCCCATGCCTGCCGGGAGCGGCGGCGGCAGCAGCAGCAGCAGCGCCCCGGCGCCCTTCCCTCCCGGCGTGACGCTGCGCGCTGACGTCACGGGGCTGTAATGGTGGTGTGCCTCAAGATTTTTTTCATCAAACAAGTGTGCCTTTGCCCAAAAAAGGTTGGGAAACACTGTTCTAAGTGACAGTAAACATGGCGTTTTTCAACATGCTGAGCATTAGACCATGGGCAGGCAAACTAAGGCCCGAGGGCCGAATCTGGCCCAATCGCCTTCTAAATCTGGCCCGTGGACAGTCTGGGAATCAGTGTGTTTTTGCATGAGCAGAATGTGTCCTTTTATTTAAAATGCATCTCTGGGTTATTTGTGGGGCATAGGAATTTGTTCATTTCTCCCCCAAAAATATAGTCCAGCCCCCCACAAGGTCTGAGGGACAGTGGACTGGCCCCCTGCTGAAAAAGTTAGCTGATCCCTGCATTAGATAGTAAAAACTGAACATGATTGTGCAGAAT
The DNA here is from genome assembly GCF_964188315.1 of Podarcis muralis. NCBI lineage: Eukaryota > Metazoa > Chordata > Lepidosauria > Squamata > Lacertidae > Podarcis > Podarcis muralis. The sequence goes on from NC_135660.1 coordinate 19,289,135, forward strand.
TTGGCAGCTGAGAAGTACAAATATTAAGCATGTTCTAGGTTTGATCAGTGCCTGGACAAAGAACCACCTGGGAATTCTATGACAACCTTTGATTCCAACTCCCATCAGCCCCAGCCAGCATAACCAGTGATCATGGTTGATGGGACTTGTAGTCCAGCAACCTCTGGAGGCCTTTATGGACACTGACTGGAAGAAAGATGGACTATAAAGTAGACTTGAACACCACAGAAATAAGTTAAATGAGACAAAACAAATACATTAGTGTTATCCCCCTCCTCCACCCCTTTTCTTCATTATTTTCCCGCCTATTCCCATTAATTAATATAATTCAGTGGCCCAAGAGAGGCCATCTTTATTTTCATTTGAACTGAAAGGTTGTGCATTAAACTGGGGATTTAAGAGTAACTTCTTCCGACATCCAAGAGAAGCTCAACTAATCAGTCTCCAACAGCTATGAGTCTTCTGAGGGAGCACTGGAGGGGGGGGTGGCGGGAATTAAGTGAGAAGACACCAGCCTGCAAACATTTTCTCCATCAATTTGCATGTTAATGGAAGAATGCAGAACTTGTTAGTGTGGAGTACCAGGGACCAACAGAACCAGAGAGTCAATGCCACGTGAACTGATAAATGCACCCCACTTTTTACGGGACAGCAGGGGGAATTGCTGGGAAGCGTTAGCTGGCAACTCTGTTAGGCTTTTTACAGAGGTGGGTGACATCCTTGCATGTCACCAAGTGATTGGCAGCTGGTCTGCAAGGACCATTTTGTCTTGTGTTTTGAGCAGATAATTGGGTACCAGAAGGGTCCTAAGAGCTTATTGTGATGGATGAAACATGTTGTTGTTGTTCTTTAGTCGTTTAGTCGTGTCCGACTCTTCGTGACCCCATGGACCAGAGCACACCAGGCACTCCTATCTTCCACTGCCTCCCGCAGTTTGGTCAAACTCATGCTGGTAGCTTCGAGAACACTATCCAACCATCTCGTCCTCTGTCGTCCCCTTCTCCTTGTGCCCTCCATCTTTCCCAACATCAGGGTCTTTTCCAGGGAGTCTTCTCTTCTCATGAGGTGGCCAAAGTATTGGAGTCTCAGCTTCACGATCTGTCCTTCCAGTGAGCACTCGGGGCTGATTTCCTTAAGGATGGATAGGTTTGATCTTCTTGCAGTCCATGGGACTCTCAAGAGTCTCCTCCAGCACCATAATTCAAAAGCATCAATTCTTTGGCAATCAGCCTTCTTTATGGTCCAGCTCTCACTTCCATACATCACTACTGGGAAAACCATAGCTTTAACATACACACATATATAGCCAGATTCCTTGACCTGCCTGGGCTCCCTTGAAAGACAGGTGCTACATATCAAGGCAATGGGGAAAGCATATTTTATCTTGGGGACTTCAGGACAAGTAGGAAGAGCCCTGTTGCACTCTTGCCCTTTTGGGGGCTTCCCAGATACATCTACTGTGACCAGAGGCCCCCTGGACCAGCTCTTCCTCTTCACAATTGCAACCTACACCTCTCTGTTTGTTCAATGTGGGGATCAGCAAGCAAACAAGAGCATTGGTGAGAAGGTGGAGCTGTCACTGTCTACTTGCTCACTGGTTCTGTCCTCATAGCAGTGATGAGGGAGAGGAGGTAGACTCAAGGAGAAAGAGGGCACATTAAGGGTGTCTTGCTCAAGGGCCCCCCAAAATGCCAAATGCTTCCTGTCATACCTTCACCTTTCTTCGAAGTTGTTCAGAACAGCCATTCCTGGGTCCATTCCCTCCAGCTGTTATACTCCCAACAGACCTGTAAATAAACTGCAGGAACTCATAATCACATATCCAGATAGGACCTGACAGCCTGACAGGTCTGCTCCCCAGTCAGATCACTTTCTTTGTCTTCTCTTGCCCAGTTCACAATCCTTCATGGGACCACATTCATCTTGATCTGGCAACATCTACTGTATGCTGCTCTGCACGATACTATATTGGTCTGCTGTCAGGATATGAAAGGTAAAGGGACCCCTGACCATTAGGTCCAGTCGTGACCGACTCTGGGGTTGCGGCGCTCATCTTGCTTTATTGGCCGAGGGAGCCGGCGTACAGCTTCCAGGTCTTGTGGCCAGCATGACTAAGCCGCTTCTGGCGAACCAGAGCAGCGCACAAAAACGCCGTTTACCTTCCCGCCGGAGTGGTACCTATTTATCTACTTGCACTTTGACGTGCTTTCGAACTGCTAGGTTGGCAAGAGCAGGGACCGAGCAATGGGAGCTCACCCTGTCGTGGGGATTCGAACCGCCGACCTTCTGATCGGCAAGTCCTAGTCTCTGTGGTTTAACCTACAGTGCTACCCGCGTCCCTTATGAAAGGTTAAATCCCAACAAAAGCAAACATGTCTGGCGATATACAGTATCCCATGGAAACCCTGGGCGTTTATTTCCAAGTTAATGTGACGGTGATGAAGTATAAAATTGCTATGGCTCTATTTATAATAATGATCCAACCCAATTCTTCATTTCCTGGTATGAATTTTTAACCTGACAATATAAAACACAGGCACTTTATGTGCCAACCATTGCTCTCTCCAGTCATAATCATTACATTTGAGTTTATAAATTTTCTATAACCACCACTTCCCCTCCAGCTAAAGCTGCAATCCTAAACACACCTACTAGGCATTAAGTTCTGTTGAACTTGGTGGGACTTAGTTCTGAGTGAACATGCTGATGAGTTGGTTCCCCACCACTCAGGCAATAGCACATAGCTACGTATCCAGTAAGATGAAGTCCCAGAATGTCCATATGAGCAAATTCCCTTAAACAAGTGGTGTGACCCTGTTATTCTAAAATTTTATTAACTCGTTTAAATGAAATAAAATAAACTTAGAGCGCACGAGCTCCATAGGCAAGACATTTTTATTGACTAAATCGGTACTCTTTCAATACCAAATTGATGAACAATCATGGCCGATGATCTTATTAAAGCTATTTTGCATATTTATGAAGACCCTGTAGCTTAATATAGTGTTATAGGACCATGAAAGTTTATGTAGGCCTCTAGAAATGTCAGCCTAGTACTCCAAGGGTCCCATAAAATGGAGTATTACTTGCTTAAATCACATCCCAACTAAAATAAAAACCAGTAGTTGTTTTATTAGTTTGTCCTCATTGAAACAAAATCCAATTTTCCTATGTAGTGGTTCTAATAACTGGAGGCCCAGAATGGAGGACCGTTAAGGCTAACAATGTAGACATAAATTCAAGACTTAAATTTCACTTAATAGAAAATGATTTCTCAGTGGAGAGCTGTAAGTTGGAGTTTAAGGAAGCAGAACTCTTAAAGAAAGAAAAACAAAATGACACGTGTGGGTGTTATGGCTCTTTGATGGGTGCTGAGGGTCTAGCTATGTGTTATGTTCACCACACAGAAGCAACCAGATTCTGAAGGCTCCTCCAGAGGTTTGAGGACAGCTGGAAGGATAGTATTGGTAACATTAGTATTAGTCGTGGTGCTTTATTATATTTATTTGTCGCTTACTACAAATAGTGTCAAAGCAACTTACAATTATAAAAGCAATTATAAAATAATAAAAGTGAAATAACTAAAAGTGATCCGCTTGCAATAACATAGAAAGGACAAATCCTACCCCACCATACTCAATATGAACACCAGTTACTATGATCATACTCTATGACCCAAGTAAGACTCAAATGCTTGGGTGAATGGGAACACCTAAACATTGGTCTTGAGGGCACCAGGCAACCCACAGTCGGTGGGCCACCACTGAAAAGACAAATACTTAAGTTGCCAACCTCTCTTGGAGGGAAGGTACATGAGGAATGGTGTCAGATGTTTGATTCAGGGTGCCAGTAGGTTCATATGTGAAGAGGTGGTTCCTGAGCTGTGAGATTTTATGTGTCAAAACCAGTACTTTGAATTGAGCCCTGACTTAATGAGAGACTTGGCTTAAAGTCAAGCCCAAATGGAAGGAGATGTGGCAGTTCACCTCTACTGTCTTTTAACTCTTCCCTCCTTTCATCGAAAGAAGAAAATAAAGGAAGAAGCTTCACTTCCTTCTTCACTGGAGGTGAGGGGGTGTGACCTCACTGAGTCTAGGAATACAGCTCTGTGGTCTTAACCCCTTCACGCATTAACTAGCCCTAAGCTTGCTAGTTATTTTTGACTGCAATCTTCAAGGGCAGTTGAAGGGCATCTTCCAGAGGTACTTGCTGCAGAATTAAGCTGCTATGAAGGGGACAATGACATGACAATGGCAGTCAACAGCTTCTTTATAATACTGTACATCTGTGGAGCCATTAGGATAAGCAAGCAACTGGAGGCCATAACCTAGATGACAAGTCTACATACACATGGTTTCCTCAAGGGATATACATTACAATGGATTTTCTCTGGCAGGAAGCATGGATCCTTTCTTAGCTGCAGTCGAGCAAACCCAAACCCATTGCAACTACAGAAATTTTACTAACTGAGCTACGTGAAACCTTTACATGATTTGGTAGCCCCTGTTCCTCAGTAACATATTGCTTCTCTGGCCCTCAGGTTGTTCAAAGGATTGGTTCTCTCTGTTCTTCAGACGCAATTATCCATTTGAAGTTCTAATACCAGCTGGACCCCCCACAAACCTCTTTTCAAAAAACAGGAGAGGGAAATAGAAAACACATTGTTAATGTGATATTTGAAGCGTAGCCCCTCAAACTGGGATTTCCCAGTAGGGTCGGAACGTTACACTGCTTTGCCTATTTAATAGTATAATAAATCAAGGGGGGTCACTATTTTAACTCTTATAACAGGAGAATAAGAAGAGGCCCTTTTAAAACGAACAGAAATCTTGCGGTGTTTTTCCTTGCATCTAGGAATTCACCGCTGCTACATGCAAATAAGTTTTTAAATAATAATAAAAAACAGGAAGCATGTTGCTACAATTTATTCTAAAACTAAGCCACAAAAAATGAAAGTTTACAAGCCCAGATGAATGCAATTTGAGTGTATTCTTCGGAGCCTGAGGCACCTTGACCAGACACCATATATTAGGAGGGTTACCCATCAAAGCGCTAAAAGCATTATCTTAATCTTAAGGGTTATATTTTATAGCTCTCCTTGTTCCATTTGACAGCCTTATCTCCACAAGTGACTGCTGGAGGCAAGGATTCTGTAGTTGTTTCTGCCTCTGAAGCACCAACACCCATTTGTACAGAATAATAAAAATGCTAGCGAGCAATTAATTTATCCATCCTCCCGCCTTGTCCTGATACTATATAAGTTCAAATATCAAGGAAGTCAGGAGCATTAATCTTCCGAGATTCCAGCCGCAGGGGATTTCACAAAGAGTTTGGTATCTGGCATGCAATCCGGACATCAGCTTGCATTTGAACACACAAACACACACGCAATACATTTCTGTCAGGGATGTTTTCAGGGGTACTTTTGAAATTACACAGCCCATAGACTGTCCCTGCCTTTAACCATCCATGGGGACAAGGATTCTAAGACACACTGAGAACTGACCCATCCACAAGGACTTCTGCTTTCGTCCCAGGGAAAGTGACAGTCATGTTTTGGCAGTTTCTCCTGAATCTCATTTATGGTGAGATATACAGGCATTTGAAACACCAGGGAATTTGGCAGGCTGTGCGCCTCTCTTTTATGATATATCTTAGAAACTGCTTTGGAAGGCTAGAGAGAGAGCTGATGTCCACCCCCTGCAGCTTGAGTCAATGCCCCCATACAGCTGAAAGATGTGTGATATTTTGCAGAGGTAGTAAATGTTATGTATTCAGTGGTCTGTGTTTTCCTGAGCTTGAGTCTGGACTAAGGATTCTGAGTCCCTGTGCTCTGATTCAATAGATGATATCCAATCACAGAACTTTTCAGGATTTGGGCCTCTGCCAAACTCTGAGTCATGATTCGCAGCTTGGAAGTTTAGACAGCCAATCACGTTGGGAGTGGGAGTGGCCCAGGCCTTCAGAAATGTATATAAGCAGTTGCTTTGCCCCTGTTGTCCAGTTCTGTTAGTTCAATAAAGGTTCTTGCTGTTATCACTGTGTCTTGCCTCGTGGGAACATGGTGCCATTCAGATGTTATTAAACGACAGCTTCTGCCTTCCTTTTGGCCAATGGTGTTTTATGGAAAGCAGTATAGAAATATTTAAGTAACAAAATAAAAAAATAAAAAAACAGGCAACAGGAAAATGCATCCACCAGGCTCAAAACAGTTCCCCATACAAGAGCTGACTTTAAACTCTCCCCGCGCAAACACCTGTGCAACATTTATTCAGCAATATTTTGAAATGTTCAGTCATATGTCCCTGTACATTCAACAGATCATCAGATAAAGTAATGATGCAATGACACACCAGCTTAAGCACACAATGCTGTTGGGTGTTTTGGCCAATGTCATGTATTGCCACTCAAAATCAGGCCATTTCCAATGCCTTATTGCCTTGCATAGACCCACATGGCTCCATTAATGGGAATGAACCCACAAATCAATGGGAGGAGGATTAACAAAAAAAAGTTCGTAAAACTGGGAAGATGTAATATCGGTGAAACAGGTAGAAAGCCTGGTGAATTATGGGGAATGCGACAATAAAAAGGCCACAAGTATGTTTCAATTTTTAAAGTTCTCCACCAAGGGGGACAGCATATTTGATGAGAAGTTCCATTTCAAAGCACCCCTTCTGGAGCATAAAACTGACAACCACATTAATCTGGTTCGGCCTGGTATGAACAATCCTCATGGCTCTCTCTGAAACAAATAATACGATGTCTCTTTCAGAGGAACTCCTTGTTTCAAGGTTGCTACATTTTGAATTCATCTTCATGAAGCCCCCCTGCTTACAGTGAAGTACCTTCATTTTTCACCACAACAGCTCTATAGTGCACAATGCACCTGCTTCCCTGGCATCTTAACTCTGCACTTGGCGCTTGCAAGTGCTCCCTTTGATGCTCCTGAGAGAGGAGATGAAAGAAAAATCCACTGAGCCAAGGCGCCTTACTCAGCTGCTGCAGAGGTAGAGGCCCTTTCAAGCCCATAGGCCCCATTTCCTTGTTGCCAGCTTCTTGAGGGGTGAGCAGGGTCAAAATGTGGGCCAGGCCAAAGCTGTCAATGGACACAGCCGCTCCACAGTTTCTCACCCACATGCAACACACAAACATACCAGTGAGGGTGAGAGACATTTGGCCTTCAAGAAGTTGCTGAACTACAACTCCCATCAGCCCTAGGAAGCATGACCAATGTTCAGGAATGATGGGAGTTGCAGTTCAGCAGTATCTGGAGGGCCAAATGTTCCCCACACCTGCTGTACACACAAACGCACACACACACACATCCTGACATCTTCACATCCTGTATATCTATCATATAGATGATGATAGATAGATGATAGATAGATAGATAGATAGATAGATAGATAGATAGATAGATAGATGATAGATTAGATAGATTAGAGAGAGAGAGAGAGAGAGAGAGAGAGAGAGAGAGAGAGATGATAGATAGATGATAGATATAGATAGATAGATAGATAGATAGATAGATAGATAGATAGATAGATAGATAGATAGATAGATGATAGATAGGTGATGGATAGATAGATAGATGATAGATAGATAGATAGATAGATAGATAGATAGATAGATAGATAGATGATAGATAGATAGATAGATAGAGATAGATAGATATAGATAGATGATAGATAGATAGATAGATAGATAGATAGATAGATAGATGATAGATAGATGATAGATAGATGATAGATGATATAGATAGATAGATGGATAGATAGATAGATAGATAGATAGATGATAGATAGATAGATAGATAGATAGATAGATAGATAGATATAGATGAAAGATTGATAGATAGATGATAGATAGATGATAGATATAGATAGATGAGAGATATAGAGATAGAGATGATAGATGATAGATAGATAGATTAGATAGATAGATAGATAGATAGATAGATAGATAGATAGATAGATAGATAGATGATAGATAGATAGATGATAGATAGATAGATAGATATAGATAGATAGATAGATATAGATAGATAGATGATTGATAGATAGATATAGATGATTGATAGAGATAGATGATAGATCGATCTATCTCACACAGAGAACTCTTTCCTGCAACCCAGCTAGGCAAAATCATTAACTTTCCTTCTTTTGCTATCAGTGTACAACCACTTTCACCCCCTGCTTCCCACAGGTTAATGACAGTGACAAATGGCACATCCTACAAGGAGAGCACACTGCTGTTAGATGATTACATCAAGCAGCTTATTAAGGCGACTGTGGCAGTTGCAATCTCCATCTTTCCAGTGTAGTTTCAAGCTACCAGGAACACTTGTCTGAAAACAAACTGTATTAGCCCCCGAATGTGATGCTCCTGGAGAGAGGGCTAATAACACGGGCGGAGCCTTTCCGTTCAGTCCTCTGTGTCATCTCAGCCCCCGCTGTGAACAGAAAGAACAGCGCTGCCTCCATCTGATATATTTTGGGAGGCGGTTTGGAAAGACCTTGTGAGGCAGGCACAGTAGTCTGCTTCCCAGTGCCAGGGCGAGGGTAAATAGCAGAGCAAAAGACACAAGTGTGGGTTAAGGAGACGTTATGAAGCTAAAGAGAGGCAGGAGGAGGTTTTCAGACAAGGGCTCAAGAAATGTTGTTTGGTAGTCCAATAGCAGAGGTTCTAGGCTTGGAAGGAAAAAGCTGCTTTAAGAGCTGCTTCTTTTACACTGAGCAGATGATCAGCTTGAGGTAATCTTTACCTCCTGTTTTCAGCATGCAGTGCTGCATAAATGTTAGCAAAACAGCAGAAGCTTTGCTTTCATACTTTGCTTATTGTGGAGAATTTGATGCAAAGGGAGTTGGCTGGTGGCAGGCAGAAGAAAGAGAGGGGTACATCTGGACAGCTGCTCTTGCCTCACACCTCTGTAGCTTGGCAAGCAATTACGGAGGCACATGAAAACAAGCCAAAGTTAAGCCAGGAAGCTGGGTTCTGATGTAATGACAAACCACAGTTAAGCCATGATTCATAGGCCAACAACAAACCATGGCTTCAAATAGCACTGCAAGTTTGGACAACCCATCACTTAGTCTTATATGTAAACACGGCCAATGCTACTGGTTAGCCATTGCCAAACTTTGCCATAATGCATCTTCTGTGAGGAAAACGACTGTTCATGCCTCCCAAACCATACGGAGGATTGGTTCGCACATTTGCATTCTTCATGTGCTTTCTCACCACTTGATTACCACAATTTGTGTCCCATTTTGTTTCCCATCTATATATTATGCAGAAGAAACACTTGCAATCAAACAGTCATATTACTTTATTATAGAACACTCCAAGGAATGCAATTTACTTAAGTACAAAAGCAATTTGATGAGCGAATAGACTTATTTTAATACATTGATTATATGATACAATTTCTACATCAAACTTTCATTGCACTTGATGATATTGGATTGATAAACAAACTTTCTTAAAACGATTAATGTGACTGGAAGAAATGAGCACAAGATATTTTTAGCTATTCAATGCAAATACCTTTAGGTAAAATCCTGCAAGCCTTTTTCAGATTCTACAATAGCAACGCCCACTCCAAGGAAGGTCATGACTGCAGAAGGAATGCAGAGCTTGACCATGTCTGAATTAATCTAAAACTAAGTTGAGATCACAGAATAATTTTCATTAGCTAAAAATTAAAACATGAACTCCTTTTGGAGGTTTTATCCAGCACAACCTCTCCCACAACCTGGTGTTTTCTGAATATTGTTGGACCACAACTCCTGTTATCCCTGACTGTTGGCTGTGCCCAAACTTTTTTCAAAGAAGGCCAGATTTGATGAAGTGAACATGCATGAGGGCCGAGCAAAGTTGTTGAGCTTTCTTTAGGATTGAAGTTGCTGAGCTTTCTTTAGGATTTTATACCAGGAAATATACTGCCATGGGGGCCAGATTGAATCAACCAGTGGGCCAGATTAGGCCCCTAAAACAGACTTTGGACTTGCCTGGCTTAAGGGAACTGAAGGCCAAAACATCTGGAGAACATCAGGGAAACTAGCTGAACCAAACCACTGCCACAAATAAAACCTTTATTACATTTTATTATGCAACAATAAAAATTTACTCTGAAATAGGTTCTACGTGCTTTAGTGCAATACAATTAATAAACATGCCTTTTTAAAGAAATATTATAAATATATGGATTGCGGACTATGATATGGATTGTAAAATATGCTTCTTTAAAATAAACAAGAGAGAAGGGGGGGGGAATTCTTGGTAATGCATTCAAATCCAGACACCATACTTATAGTAAGGTGTCAAGCATTTCATCAGGATATAAGAGGAAACCAGAAAATATGCTGTCATCTTCAGCACTAACATAAACCCCATTCCAGTCTCGTGTGACCTCCAGCCAAACTTGATCCCCTATGTTTAATTTCAGAATGGTTAGGAAGGAAGCCTGGTCTATCTCTTGCCCATACAAGGTCTCCCGAGACCTGACCATCTTCCTGTTTTGGCACACAATGCTGATGCGGGCAGGGCGCCCTCGGATGGTCATGTGGTAGGAGAAGACATAAGCCCCAGCGATGGTGCAATTAAACTTCCCCGTCGAGGGATTGTAATCTTCCTGGTCATTGTACAGAATCTTGTCAAACTTAATAGGCATGTTGGGAGGTGGGAAAGGCTTGGACAGGCCAACGCTGAAAGCTGATCTGGGGGGGCTTGAGATCTCGCCCTTTGACCCCTTGGGACCTTTTGCTCCTTTCTTCCCAGGGGGTCCCCTGATTCCTTTGAAGCCGGTCGCTCCTTTCACCCCAGGGGGTCCCATTATCCCAATTGGCCCAGGGTCACCTTTGTCCCCCCTAAAACCTTGGTCTCCTTTTTCTCCCTTCTGCCCATCCATCCCATGGATCCCCTCGACCCCCATGTCTCCTTTGACACCTTTGTCTCCTTTGGGCCCAATCTCCCCCCGTTCTCCCTGATCACCCTTATCGCCAGGATCTCCACAGTAGCCCTTTTCCCCAAGCTCCCCCTTTTCTCCCTTCTCCCCATTTTCCCCATCGATCCCTGGCAAGCCCAGCTCCCCTTTATCTCCCTTCTCTCCTTTGGTGCCGTTCTCACACGTTTCACCCTTGTTGCCCTTCTGCCCCTTGGCGCCCGGCAGGCCATAGTTTCCTTTGTCTCCTTTGAATCCCATTTCACCTAGAAATAGTAAAGACACAAATATAGGGTCACGGGGTCAAGTAAACCACAAGGGACATTGCAGCCTAGTCCACAGGCTAATTTCTTGCAGGCCTCCTCCCTGCTCAACACAGCTGGTTAGCCTAAATAAATGCTGAGCAATCCCAATGGGAAAGCTCTTTGAATAGCAAGGGCCTGTAGCTCAGTGGCAGAGCATCTGATTTGCATGTAGGAGGTCCCAGATTTAATCCCTGGCGTCTTCAGGTAAGCCTGGGAATGTCCTCTATCTACTACCACCCTGGAGAGCCACTGTCCCTCACTGTGGATGATAGTGAGCTAGAGGGACCAATCGTCTGACTCGGTATATGGCAGCTTTCCAACACTTATCAGCAGTTTGTTGAGGGAGAGGAACGTGTGGTGAGACTGGGTCTGGGAACATCTGAGGACCACTATAGTTCTCAGATGTTCCAAGGAGAAGTCGGCTTGCAGCGCCCCCTCCAAATACCTCACACATCTCCCTGGCCCCTCCTATCACAAAAGAGGATGCTATTCTTTGCAAAGGTCCATTAGGCATAGAACTGTACATGTGAAGCAGGGGCACCAACTTGCCCCCACATACACGCACTGGTGGGCAGTGTCACATGACATGTTCCACCCCCACCCGGTGCACCAACACTCTCCTGTTAGCAGCAGGGGATGGCAACCCCCTCAATATTGGGGGGCTCAGCCCCCTGCCCACAAATATTGAGGGGGCCGAAGCCCCTTTCGCCCCCTATGGTTGGTGCCCCTGATGTGAAGTCATAACGTCTCATGGGGATCCAAGAACCCCTCCACCGGGGAAGGAACTTTGTGACGATGTAATTGTATTGACTAGAAGAGTTGTGTAGCCTGGTGTGATTAAAAGGAAAAAGGGAAAAACTTGAAGAGAAGCACAGGACTACAAGAAATGGCAATTTGAGGATGTCATTCCCAACCAGGTGCCATAGCAAATTATAGCTGTTGGTTGCTTCTCTAGCAAAATGATCTAGTATGTGTTGGGAGTAAACGGCGACACTTGCTATTCGCTACCTGAATGGGGGGGGGGGGGCAATAAACTGAAAGACAACCTGTTCTTACTCCTCAAATAGTCCTTCTCTTCTAGTAGCTGCTTGTTGATGAAGAAGATCATTTCCTTTCGGACTTTGCTTCCTTCCTGCTTCACTCTAGCCAGTTCTAGCCAGTTACAGTATGAGCTACTGCCTCCATTTTGGCCACATGTAAAGCCAGAATGGCTTTGTTTGCCATGTCTTTATTTTTATGTTTCTTTTATTTTTTCAGTCAGCATTCTTATTAGATTATTTATTTCTACACATGTACAAACATACTTTACCAAACTGTAACAGTATGAGATAGATAGATAGATAGATAGATAGATAGATAGATAGATAGATAGATAGATAGATGATAGATATATTCCACTCCTGTAACTTCATATCCTACTCCATCTCCCATCTGCTCAGTTTTTCACATGGTTTTGTGATTTTCTGGGCCTCTTTTCCCTTGTCACCAGGCCTCACTCATTCATCCACCTCCCACCCCAGAACTTGGCACTGATCCACTACAAGCAGTATACAATCTGTGCTTAGCATTGACATGTGACAGCTGGGCATATGGTGACAACTTGTGGCCAATGGAAGAGATTGGGTTCAACGAGAGTGTAAAATTCTTATGCTTTATGAACAGACCCATCTCCCTAACTCTCATCAAATTTAATGTGGCATACCTTGTTCTCCTGTCTTGCCTGGAAATCCCGGGATTCCATTTGCTCCTTGGGCTCCATGTTCTCCTTTATCTCCTGTGACATTTTTACAATAGAATGTTCTGTTATTGGTGTTCTTTGGAATGTCCCTACATGTCAAATGACTTATACATCACATTTCATCTCTTGCCTTTCACTCAAAATGAGGGCACATCTCATTCCAAACAAACATATAGTAAGTGCAAATAAACATTTTAGGTTGCATTCCATGAATTCAATTGTTCGTCAGGTAATTGTGACCTGTGAAAGAAGGTTTCCTGATACAAAGATGGTCAGACAAATAGAATAAATTCTGCTGGAATCATAGAATTGTAGAGTTTGATCTAAGGGTCATCTAGTCCAAATCCCTGAAATGCAGGAATCACAGGTAGTCCAATCCCTGACAGTTGGACATCCAACCTTGGTTGGTTGGTTGGTTGGTTGGTTAATTGCTTGGCTGGCTGGCCTCATCTGACTCAAGCACACCCGCCTCCTCCTCCTCCTCCTCAGTAGGCTGCCTCAGCCTCATCTAAAGATCTGGGGGCAAGGCGCCCACGAAACTGCTGCTACTGCCAGCAACAGCAGCAGGATGCACAGTGAAGAGCATTCCCTGCCTCTTGAGAGAGGCGCAGGCTGAGGGAGAGGGTGTGCTATTTTTTTTTTCTTCTGAAATTTTGCACCCCAATAGTTTTGCACCCAAGGCATCTGACCCTTTGGACCCCTCCCCCCCCCCCCAATGCTATGCCGGTGTCTGTGATTGTAAGTTGTTTTAGACTTTTCTTAACATTGAGGGTTGTAACGCAGTCTGGAACCTGAGGGTGAAGGGCAAGATGATGCTAACCCTATTGGAGGTCAGAAGCTGAAAAAAGAGGTTCAAGCCTGAAAATGTGAAAGAAGTTGGGGTTTCCTTCATTTCACGCTCCGAAGACATTACTGTGCAAAACATTCATTTTTCAAACAGTTCACTTGTGTGTCCATACCTTTGTCTCCTTTGAATCCTCTTGCACCTTGTAGTCCAGGACTTCCTGGTAGACCCTGAAGTCCTTTTTCTCCCGCCTCTCCTTTCAGACCTATTTACAGAGTGGACATTTGAAAAATCTGCTGCAAGCAAAACAAAAAGTCTTGTAGCATCTTGAGGGCTAACCAATATCTCATGAGACTTACGCCGTGACAGATTGCTGTTGGTCTCAAAAGCTTCACAAGATGTTGTGTTGCCTTTGCTGCAACAGAGCAGCAGGCCTGTCCCCCTGGAAGCAAGTTGCATGACCACACAAGTTTGCCAACAAGGCACTGATATATTCCCCTTTACACTGCATCTAGTTTCACAGACACTAAATAAGAATGAAGATTACTCAGTGATGTTGTTGTTATCAAACTAGCAGACTTTTGAAATCCTAAAACAGATGTATACGTCATTAGCCATGGAAGCTAAATACAGGAATGCTCAAGTTACAGAGGGGCCTGAAGAAGGGACCTTTTGTGATAGTCACCTTAGTTACTTAGGTACTGTTTTAAGGAGACAACTTAACTCTGCCGCATCTTTAGCCCTGCCACACACAGCAGCCAGGGTGAAAGGGAGGGCAAGCAGATCACTGCACTGGCATGCAGCTGGTGCAGTGATCAGGCCTGGATCAGGCCTCCTGCCATCATGTGATGGCAGCCAGATTGTTTCAGGATCCAATAGATCCCAAGTTGGCTCAACACCCAGCTCCATGCCCCAGAAGGCCAACATACAGTGGGCAAAAGGAGTAGCTATGTATGGACTGGCCGGATACAGAGGAATGGTGGAAGGGACCAGCTAGGGAACCCCCAGGGAAAGAAGGCTCAGAGCCCAGGGATTGGCAGTGTTCAGAGGGAGAAGAGGGAGAGGACTGGAGGGAGGAGGTGTTGGAAGCTGAAGAGCTAACAGGGTTCAGTGAGCGGGAAGAGCCTCTGGCAGAGAGAAGTCCAGAAGGAGAAGCAGGAGAGGAAGGAGGCCAAGAGGCAAAGATGAGTCAGGTTGGTGAAGAAGCCAGGGTATCTCCCCCTCCTGCTGCGACAAGCTCTCCTCCCCTCTCAGATTGCTTGGGAAACCCTGGGAGAGGAGGAGACTTAGGCAGCTGTGGGAAGGCAAGGACTTTCAGTCTCCACCTCATAGGGGCAAGATCAACCAAGAAGAGTTGCTGTACCCATTAGACCTGGTACTCCTGAGCGGACCTTGCTTCTTCTAATAGTTAACTCCAGTTATTCCATGTGATTTATTGCTGGCTGGATGCTGACACTCTGCTCCAGTGACCCTGGCATCAGCCTGCAGGTGGCCAATGGAGGACAGCAGAGCTGGACAACTCTCCCCAATCCAAACCACCACCCCAAAGCAGGTTTGGACTGCTCTCCCAGAAAGTTACAGGGGTGATTTGGTTAAAATTGAGGAGCAGGGCTTAAGGATTTCAGCAAGCTGCTCTTTTTTACTCACCAGCCCCCAAATAATTTAAGAATTGTTTCAGCAACAGTATACTTCCACCAGATGCTTGAGACAAACAGATCCTGTGCTGCCTTTTTAAAAATCTATATTTTCATATATTCTAGCTTTACCTTGATCATGGCACCGCATCGCTCTTCCCCAGTGATTGACTTGTGATGAATTAAAATGTTTGCACCTATTTCTCTCCCTCCCTCCTTCCTTCCCTCTCTCTCTCTCTCTCTCTCACCCACCCACCCACACACACACACACATCCTGCTTATTTCAGTCTGGAAATAAGAATGACAAAGGGCCATGGTAAATCACTCAGTAGTGCATTAGCCTTTCCATACCTGGCAATCCTCGCTCTCCGGGTTCGCCTTTCTCCCCTGGGGTGGCAGCACAGCAATCGCAGCAGTTAAAGAAGAAGTCGGATGAGTCGAGGGTGAAGTTTTCAAAAGGGAAGAGAGTGGTGGCTGTTCGGAAGGCGTAGTTTGGAGTGGAGAGCTCCAAGGTGGAGTCGCTTGTCTCTGCTGGTTCAGTGAAATGGTTGTCTTCAGTGGGTGAAGCATCAGATGCACCAAGGCCGTCTCCGTCTTCCACGCCAGCCACTTTTATCTTTGTGAACTTGGGCGATGGGGTACTTTTGCCCTCTGTGCTCAGTTTAGCAACAGTGATTACCACTGCCAAGACAGCACACCACCAGTGCATGCTCCACATTTCTGCAGCTGCTGGAAAAGATTGATGCAACAGTCACACCTTCAGAATATTCCTACCACTACTAGTAAATATATATATATATATATATTCCCTTCCCTTCACCAGCAGGTCCCATGGAGGGTTACAACAATTCAGAATTAAACGCAGTTACAGAAGATTACAGTCGCAGGATTAGGATGGGTCCTGGAAAGACATGTCTCAGGTGCCAAAGGCTTGTGTCTTCATCATCTGCTGAAAGCTGCATAGCAAAGAAGCCAGGACCATCTTTCCAAGAAGGCAATTCCACAATTTAGGGGCTACCACAGATAATGCCCTCTCCTTGGCCACCCACCCCCATTTCTGAGGAAGATAGAAGTACCAAGAAGAGGACAGTTCTGCTGACCTTAACATCTAGGAGGATCCAGAGGGATTTGGGTGACACACTCTCAAACATTTGGGGCCTAAGTCATTTAGATCTTCAAACGCTAATGTGTTTTGCTGAAATAGCAAGGGCTTCTACCTTGTATTTTGCTGAAATAGCAAGCTAGTGCACAGTTAACGTTGCCTCTAGGTTCGCCACCTTGCACCAAAAGATAGCAAGGCCTGACTCTTAAAGCACTGTAGGTCTATCTCAACTAATTAAACATTTCTTTACCCTATATGCTTCCTTATGCATAGCCTTTCTTTATCTCTAATAACATTGGCCCACACCAAAGCAGCTGCCTGGGGACCATTAAAAAAAAATTTTTTCCACACTCCACTCAGTTACCCAGTCCCTGCTCTTTCCTACACAAGATAAGAAAACTCTTCCAAGAACTAATTAATCGCATGAGTACAAACTATCAAATACGCAAGACTGTTGGCTTCAGGAGCGGCGCCGGTTTCAGCATTATTTTCATTACAGAGCCCCAATTATGTTCTCCATAATAACTGCGTCCTTTTATCAGAACAGCCCAATCTCTGTGGTCAGTTGTATCTCTTAGGTCAGGGCTTGGCCAGTTGTCCATATTTTTTTCCCTTTGACCTATAAACAAGATGGGCATAACAATCCAAAACTCCAGCTTCTGCTGGACTGGAGGGAATTGGATTGCGTACAAGTGTCCCCTCTGCCCAGCTCTGGTGTCTGAGTCTGCCTTCCCCTGACCAATGGAGTAAAGCAAGTATTACTTTCCTTGTGAGGAGCTTCCCCTTCCACCCTCCAAATGTAAGAGTGGATGGAGAGGTAGGTGTGACAGTCAGAAGGCCCTGAAATGAGGGAGAGAGGAGGAGGGACTGAACCAGCCTTGCATCTATTGGATCCTGAGTTGGTCTGACTGCTCTTGCAAGGCACCATTGGGTCCGATCACTGTGCCAGTCTGAAAAGGATCACTTGTGTGCATATACTGGTAGGTGCATAGGCTCCCCACATAGTCAGAAGCCACATGAAGTTCACAATTACACAGAAAGCCTTCCGTAGGGAGAGGGAGAAATTCAGCTCCCAGTTAAAGACAAATCGGTCAAGCTGAACTGAAACTGAAATGCAGCCATCTGTAGACACCTGCAAATTCTGCAATGCAGTTCTCCGACCAGTGTTTACAAAAGTTGATGTAGAAATGTGGTGAACTTAATTTGAGATTGGGAAAATGAGAAATAGAGGGAAGTGAAAATGACAGATCCTTCCATCTCTAGTGTTTAGTTAGACATTTTCTTCTGAGACAGTCTAAGGGAGAAGGCAATAATTTCAGAACAGCTAGAACACACTATAGAATCTGGAGAGCACCGGTTTAGAGAAGACTGGGCTAGCATCTTGTTTTTCTAATGAAAACTGAGAGTTCAGGAAAGGATCCTGGAATATCCCTGAGTGGGGCAGGCCCCCACTGCCCTCCCTGTAGGGATGGCATTGGCTGGGGCTACAGCCAATCATGGTTTCCTCATAAGTGGCACGTATTTTTGGAAATGCGCGTGCATCTCAGGCTTTCTATTTTTAGGTGTACACTTGAAGCATGTGAAGCTTTCACAAAATGTAACATAAAGTAGCTCTCCAGTGCATGCTCAACAGGGAGAAACAGTCGATTCCATCTCCCTGGCTTTTTTTCAGCCGGAACTCTCCAGAATGGTGTTCCAGCACCTCTCAACTGGGCACCGGACTCGTGGGGAGAGAACTGACCAGCCTCAGCAAAGCCCTACTGCACCTCTGGCTCATGAGGAGTTCCTCTACAGATCCCAAAGGGAACATCCTCTACAGTCTCCAGAGAAGGTCTCTTCACAAGCTGGACGTGCAGCTCAGCTTTGCTGAAGCTCGTCAGCCTCCCAGCTTATAGCTGGTGTGTGGGGAAACCGTGTCTTATCTGATCAAGCCCCCATGCTGCTCTGGCTCACAGGAGCTAAGTAGGTGGGGGGGGCTTGATAAGCTGCTCAGCTGAGGCACAGAAACCTCTCTCCATGCCTCAGCAGAGCAGCCTCAACAAGCCTCAAAGATCCTCTTTGGGGTGGGTCTTCTGAGGAAGGTGTGTTCTGGCACCTTTTTCTCTAGGAAAAAGAAAAGGCACTGATTATACTTGTTTGGTATAAGTACTTCTTTGTCCTATTCAAATAGCTACGTTTTCAGCTATTCTCCTTTTTAAAAACTGTGTGAAGAAGCCTTTAATGCCTGCTACCTATTGCATATAGTATGGCTGATTCATTTATACCAAAAACCAGTGAATTCCATTCATATGTTTAAGGCAGGGGGCCTTCTTGGTAGTGGCACCCACTCTGTTGAATGCCCTCCCGTCAGAAGTCAAGAAAATAAACAACTACTGTATCTGACTTTTAGAGGACATCTGAAGGCAACCCTGTTTAGGGAAGTTTTTAATGTTTGATGTTTATCGTGTTTTTAATATTCTGTTGGGAGCCGCCCAGAGTGGCTGGGAAAACCCAGCCAAATGGGCAGGGTATAAATAAATTATTATTATTATTATTATTATTATTATTATTATTATTATCTGGGGGGGGGAGAAGTATCACATGGAGGAGGAGAGGGGAGTCGTGTTTGGAGAAAAAGCACTCATCTTTCTGGTGAGGAAACTTTGACAATTGCCCATATGTATGATTTTAGAGAAACCCTAAAAAACATGAGACTGCAAACTCACTATGCGAGGAGATTAGTGCCTTGAGCTGCATTTTCCTGACATTTCCCTAACTGTTTAATTTCTGCATTACGTTTGCGCTTTCGCGTGCCAAAAAAAAAAAGCCACTTCCAGAAATACAGCAAAATATAACACGTGTTTAGCACTCATTTCCGGGGCGGGGGAGAGTGGAGTTTGCAAATAACATGGAAATGAGAGATAACTTTGTGTTGTGCTTCAGTATCCCTAGTGAACCAGCCTCCACTGGGTGGGTGGAGCCTAGATGTGTGATCCCACTCCACAGTCCACACACAGGCTGCAACATTCTCCATGGTACTCCAGAATCTGTCACCTGAGAATTCCTCAGGTCTTTGGATCCCTTGCAACAACAGACCGCCTTGTGCTGTTTTACATCCAGTCTGCAGTTGTGGAAATCTGCAGCTGTGGAAATTTCAAATCGAAAGAAGATCAAGCATGAGATCCGATACTTGCAGCAATACACACCCGCTGATACAACATTGACTACTCCAACGTTCTTTTAATATTTCAGGAAGACAGTTGCCTTTGTTAGAAGTCTGTCAGTTCAGAATTCCAGGCTTTTTACAAGAGGACAGAAAGAACACAACCAATATCCAGCTCAATTATCTTTTCTCCACTGCGACATTACTAATACCAACTTTAATAAAACTTGGGGAAAAAACATCTGGTGCATAAGGTTGAGTGAGCAAGAACATTCTGAGCAGCCGAAGAACATTCAGAGTAGCTCATTCAGAGGACGGCACAGCTGAATCCCTATCAGAGATAATTCCATAATGATGATCAAGTCAAGCATAATTACACACGTTGAAAGGTTTTAATAGGAAGGAATAAATGGAAGCAAAATTAGGCCCTTTTTACTCAGTGCATTAGGAAGGTGCAATCATCTTTGGACCATATCATCTTTGGACCATATCTGATTCTCCATTTTCATAAAATTTCACATAAATTACTTATTATGGACATCTTGGGTTCAGGAAGGGTGGTGAGAAGACTAAAAAAGAACTCAGCACATTGTTTCACAGATTTCCTATCTATAAAAAAATACAGTGGTACCTCGGGTTAAGTACTTAATTCGTTTTGGAGATCTGTTCTTAACCTGAAACTGTTCTTAACCTGAAGCACCACTTTAGCTAATGGGGCCTCCCGCTGCCACCGGAGCACGACTTCTGTTCTCATCCTGAAGCAAAGTTCTTAACCTGAGGTAATATTTCTGGGTTAGCAGAGTCTATAACCTGAAGCATATGTAACCTGAAGCGTACGTAACCCGAGGTACCACTGTATACTTTCTTCAGGGAGTGCGGCTCCCCTCAGTTCAAAAACATGCAATGCACAATATGTGGTTTCATACAGTCCATTCAAATATAAGATGGTACATTATGAGGAGGCAGCCCCAATAGCCATGCAGGGGGGGATGTGTGCAGTGTCATGTGTGTCCATCCTCCCCCCCCCCCCCCGCGAGCTGTAATTCACACACACACAAGGATTGGGGGGGGTTGAAATTTTGTGACATAACCGAAAATGACAACCACTATTTAAACAATGACAGCTTTTTTTAAGAACAGGAGAAAATTAATAATAGGATCCTCTGGAAAATTCAGGGCTGCTTGGTGTTATGAAAAATCTTGAATTTTGTTTTCCTTCAGTGTTTGCGAAGAAAGTTATTGAGATTCTAGAACCTGTAGATAAGGTCTCACAAGCCCAAGAAACGTGGCAGGGGGACTTTTTTTGTATTGATGTTGTCATGATACAAAATTCATTTGAATTTTTGAGAAACTAGCTCCACACTAGTTTTTAAATTGTTAATCGTAGCATAAACTATTTTGCTTGAATTACACCTTCTGGTACCCCTTAGGTCACCTGTATCATAAGCATCCTTTTTTCTTATGAAGCAAAACAATTTGTGGGTCATTTAATTCCTGGTGTTCATAGTAAATTTCTGTGAACTTGACCTTTACATGGCCCGTCATGTAAGTTAACTCCCTCTCTCCATGTAGGTATTATTATTATTATTATTATTATTATTATTATTATTATTCAGGATTGGAAAAATGGGATTATAAACTATCCTGAGGTTGAGTACTTACTCCTAAACCCAGCCTCATGTGGACCTTCCTACCAGAATCAGTGTATGTGACAGTATGTTAATACGAAGCTGTAGAAATGTACTTTTTATTATTAACTCAATTGTACAAGTAACCAAATTCAGGGGGGTTTAAAAGAACAAAATCAGGAGAGGATTATCCAGACTATTTCTCCTGAAGGTTCTTTCAGATCTTGTCCAAATGTGATTTGCTGTCATCATGTGCACACAGAAGTCCGGCCTGCTTACTTCATGGAGCACTTTGTCTCCAATGCGGCGAGAGGGCTTTGCGCCAACAAGCTGATAATAAGGCACACATCTGCAAAGCCCCAGCTTCAGAGTCAGCCAAGAGCCAAACAACAAAAAGGCTGTTTTTCACGATGTTGGCAACAGGTTGAGGGAAGAAGGTTATGTGGTCACTTCCCTTTTCAGGAGAAGCCCTGGTATGTTCTGCTCCAAGCAGCTGAGGACAATCCGTCCCATTGTATGAACTCCCGTAACCCAAACAATTAGCAAGGTAATGGCCTGTGAGGTTTGCTGAAGCAGAACATCACCTTAAACGCGCAGGGAGGAAAGTTTGGAAAGGCCCATGGCTATCAAATGCTACACCCCGAAAACAGAAGAGAAGGGTGGTAACAGTGGCGATGCCGGGATTATCAAAGAAAAGAGAGAAAGCTTGGAAGCCCCTGAATAGCTGCTTCTTTCATGGGGACGGCACAGAAATGCAGTCAAGAAGCATATAGAATACAGTGGTACCTCGGGTTACATACGCTTCAGGTTACATATGCTTCAGGTTACAGACTCTGCTAACCCAGAAATAGTACCTCAAGTTAAGAACTTTGCTTCAGGATGAGAATAGAAATCATGCTCCAACGGCGTGGCAGCAGCGGGAGGCCCCATTAGCTAAAGTGGTGCTTCAGGTTAAGAACAGTTTCAGGTTAAGAACAGACCTCCAGAATGAATTAAGTTCTTAACCAGAGGTACCACTGTATCTGCAAATTCAGCCCTGACCCAAGTACCAGGGAGAACCTTCTCTTTTAGGCATTGGAACCTAAATATTTTAGGACCTTCTGCTCCCCCTCCCCCTTGCTCACACACTACCAAAGGGTATTTCAGATATAACACAAGAAGAAATTTTCAGATTTTTTATTAAGGAAGCAATTGTTTTGGGTTTTTTAAAGAGCATTATGCACTTTTTAAATATCTCCCCAAATTTGCCACTGGAGATAGCTGCCTCGTGACAGAAGTTCTGCGCTATGCCTGGGCACATGGCCGTCTTTACCTGGGGGTGCAAGGGGTACAGTACCCCTGGGCGCCGAATCTGGGGGCCTGCCAAGTGTTTACCTACTGCATACCGGTCTCTCTCGATCGGCGGCAGTGAAAAGCAATGGAGCGGATCCCCCCACCTCTGTTGCTCTGTTACTCCGTAGTGTCAAACAAAAGCAACTAACAACTTTAAGTTCACCCCCCCCCCCCAAAGAAAGGGGGCGCTGGGCAGATCTTTGCACCCTGGCAGTGCATATGCTAAACACGCCCTGCCTGGACAGGAAATGCCAACGTGTCAGAGCCCCAAGGTTGCATGCAGTCTCTAATCTAAGATTCTGTTTTTATCTATGTTTTATTTATTGTATAGGTCAAGTGTTTGTGTACGATTCTGCTGTACAATTTATGTTCATATGTTTCTGTTTGGCTACAACCTGTATTTTGTTGACTTATTGATAGATCTGAATTGTTCCCAATGTCTCCATCCCTGACCTTGCTTACTTTCATTCATCGTGCAGGAACATCTCTTGGGGGCTTCTAAGTGTGTTCAGCTTAACATATTTTGAAGCCTCCTGGGAACTCCGTGTTGCCAATGTCTCTGATCCTGGAGAGATTTCTAAGCATGCTCAGCAAAACACACTTGGAAGCCGCCTTCAGATCTTCCCACTTGTCATAGGAAGTGTCAGGTCAGCATCATAGCTGTCAATGTTTCCCTTTTTTTAAGGGAAATTCCCTTATTCCGAATAGGATTCCTCGCAAGAAAAGGGAAAAGTTGACAGCTATGGTCAGCATGCGCAGGGTTATCAAAGAGGGAACCCCTGCACTTGTTGGCATATATATATACACACACACACACACACACATATACATATACATACATACACCCCCAGAAATGCTAGAGTATTTGCTAGTGCACTCATGAGTTGGCTCTAGACTCTGTAAGAATAGAGTCATCAAAATCAGTAGAACTTCAGTTACTCATTACCAACTTAAGTGCCATTGATTTCATTAAATATGACTAAATCAAGATCAAACCTAATGTCTTCTTCCCCTTATAATAGAACATTGACCCCCCCCCCCCAATTATTCATTAGTCCTTGTGGTGTCAACGAGGCCCCATTGTATAAATGTGCATGTCAGTGGCACATCTAACCATCTCGTCAACTTCCTATAGACATCTGGTTGGCCACTGTGGGAACAGAATGATGGATTATATGGGGGTTTGATCTGATCTGGCCGGGCTCATCTTATGCATTTGTGTACATCCATATCTAGTCTGCATCCACATCTCCCAGTCCAGAAAAGGAATTTACATGAATCATCTCTTTTTTAAATTGGGCTAATTCATCAACCAGGAATATTGGTGTATAGTCAAATATCCTATGGGATAGATAGAAGATAGATGATAGATAGATGATGATAGATAGATAGATAGATGATAGATAGATAGATAGATAGATAGATAGATAGATGATAGATAGATAGAGATAGATATAGATAGATAGATGGATGATAGATAGATAGATAGATAGATAGATAGATAGATAGATAGATAGATAGAGATAGATAGATAGATGATAGATAGATAGATAGATAGATAGATAGATAGATAGATAGATAGATAGATAGATAGATGATAGATGATGATAGATAGATAGATAGATAGATGATAGATAGATAGATAGATAGATAGATAGATAGATAGATAGATGATAGATAGATGATAGATAGATATAGATAGATGATAGATAGATAGATAGATAGATAGATAGATAGATAGATGATAGAGGCATTTGAACAAAAATAGTGCCCATTCCATGTTTATCTGGAAGTATAACTTTGTTCCATGGGGCACATGGCTGGGATTATTTATTTACTTTATTTTTTATGTTACTTTTTAAAAATAGGGTTTACATACTGTTACATAATCATCAATAAACCTCTGTGGTTTACCTAGAATATAAACCTTTTCATTAAAAAAGAATACTCATACGATCAACCATAAAAAGAAGTTAACCTGAAATATATCAGAATGCAAGTTTTTACAAAACTTCTGTATATGTGAATAAAGCTGCATGTTGAAATTGCAGGTATAGCAGGATTGTAGACTTCATCATCACACGTAAGTCCAATTTAATAAATGGAGCTTAAGGTACTTGCAGTTTATTTGTACCACTAAGACTGCAATCCTAACCCCACTTATCCGGGAGTAAAACCCATTTACAGTGGTACCTCGGGTTAAGTACTTAATTCGTTCCAGAGGTCCGTTCTTAACCTGAAACTGTTCTTAACCTGAGGTACCACTTTAGCACGATTTCTGTTTTCATCCTGAAGCAAAGTTCTTAACCCGAGGCACTATTTCTGGGTTAGCGGAGTCTGTAACCTGAAGCATCTGTAACCTGAAGCGTATGTAACCTGAAGCATATGTAACCTGAGGTACCACTGTAATTCATTTCGGATTTACCCCTGAGTAGCTATGGTTAGGATTGCACCATAAGTCCTACTGAGCAAAGTTGCCCTGGCTGGCTACTATCCCCCCCTTTCTTCTTTTTCCATCACTGCCTTCACCTTGTTATATCCAAATGGGACCAGGGAAGATTCCTATTTGAAGATTCCTGCAGAGCTGCTGCCAGTCAATGCAAGCTGAGCTGGATGGACCAATATTCTGCCTCAATATAAGGCAGTGTCCTTACAGTGTCTTTGTAATATTTTCTTGATACAGGGATACCTCAGCAGGCCCTGGAGGGCTGCTGCCAGTCAGTGTAAACTACACTGGCCTAGGCGAACCAACACTCTAACATGGCATTAGGCATCTTCCTGTGTTCCAAGTTCATTGTATATTTATCTGGGTACCATTTGCTGTAAGAAACTATCTAATCAGCTGCCTTGAAGACCCTGTATTTCATAGAAGCCCCTTCCATATAAACATTTTTTTTGCCAAAATATCCAAATATATTTAGTTACATTTAATTTAAGTTCAGTATTCTTCTTTCCCCCCAACTCAGCTTTAATATGTATTATTATTATTATTATTATTATTATTATTATTACTCTCTAATAAAATTGGATTGTTCATGTTTTCAGAAGTTGTCTATAAAGAAAAACCTTAAGAAAATGTTTGCTTGCTCTAGTTCTTTCTCCTTTGGTCTCAGAACCTCCATCTTGAACTTTGCTCCAGGAAAAAGTCTTGTTTCATACATAATTGGTTTCATGAATCAAACTCTACTGACAACGACAGTTGCAGCCCAAAATGTTTGTTATAAAAAACCCTCCTTCAAAAGAGTGAAACGTTTTGTTATTTATCTCCTACCTTATGAATATTCCTCTAATCGGGACTTCTCACCCTGCATAGTACATTGAAGGAGCCAATCTTATTCTCTGGTAGGTTGCAATCTATTTTATTTCTTTAATTACTTTAATCATAGCCAATGAGAGGATGCGGTAGACAGGGAAGAACGGGGATTGGCGACTTCTCTAGAAAGTCAACAGCATGACACTGAAATTGGAGTAAATGCAAATTCAATGCCAACTGCGGGTCAGGAGTCGGTTTTTCAGCTGGTTCTTTGTTCTTTGGGCACTTGCTACTTACCTTTAGAGACAATAGAGTTTTCCTCTAATAGCTACATTAAAAGCAGTTGCTAGTAACTAGACGGTGGGGGGGGTTGTCAATTTAGAAAGTTATTTACAGCATATGATGTGTCTACCTTCATAACGATGCTATAAAGTAGCCTCTGTTATAAACATCTCACAGACAGACAGCTGAGGCACCCAAGACGGCAACTTGTAAAGGTATTTGTGGTGTGCAATGAGTCCACCTTCACTGCAATGCTGTAAAGTCACTTATGTTATAGTCATCTTGCATACCCTCCAACATTTTGGGAGGGCAATTCGGGGAATCCCCACCACCCCGCTGCCCCCTACCCCGTTCCTCGCCCCCTCCCTGCCACCGTCTTAGGGTCCTTCGCTCTGGCGCAACCACCTCAGGGGAGCAAAATTAGGACATTTGGGATTGGGAACAGAAGCCCCGTGGCTTCTGCCAATCCGTGATGTCCCAGGTAAATTGGGCCACTTAAGGGGTCTGAGACCAGCCCACGTTTATCATCCTCACAGATAGCATTAATCTGCTTAAGGCACTTGCATTCTATTTGCTTTCCTTCCATTTCACCAGAAAGCTTCCAAATAAGGATAACAGTAGAAATATACTCTTGTCGATTTTCTTTCATCAGCTGATGCGGGAGCAAAACCGATTGCCAACTCCAGTGTGCGCAGGGGTGTAGACGTGCAATAACATCACTGTTGCTACACTCTGAACTAAACGCACATTTGCTGGCGCAGTAAGTTTTAGGACTAGGCTATTAATCATCATGGCCTCATAGTCAGTGTGGTTTGTCAGAAATATGAGGGATTGGTGGCCTTCCATTGGCACCCACTTAGGAACTCCTGACCCAGAGCTCCTGAGGTCAAGATTTATGGGGGGAAGTGGAAAGCCGAGCAGATTCCAGGCCTCTTCGGAGCAAAACGCCTCACTCCTGTCTGTCTTTGTCAGTGAGTGTGCCTGCTAGGCTGCTTAAGAAGAAGAGTTTGGATTTGATATCCCGCTTTATCACTACCCGAAGGAGTCTCAAAGTGGCTCACAATCTCCTTTCCCTTCCTCCCCCACAACAAACACTCTGTGAGGTGAGTGAGGCTGAGAGACTTCAGAGAAGTGTGACTAGCCCAAGGTCACCCAGCAGCTGCATGTGGAGGAGCGGGGAAGCGAACCCGGTTCACCAGATTACGAACCCACCACTCTTAACCACTACACCACACTGGCTCTCTTAACTGATGGTTAAACAAATCTTCACCTCTGCACAAAAACTCTGGGCGTCGTGAGAGTGACATGCTAAATGGAGAAAGGGAAATATGCAGCATGCAAGTCAAAATATAAATGTATTTATTTAAAACATTTATAAGCCACCTTTTTTTTCAAGTGGTGCATTACATAAGACCAGTAAAACAGCAATATAAAAGCAAGGATTCAAGGAATTAATATGGATTTTTTTTTAAAAAAAGGGCCCAAATCTTATGGGTCAGAGAATTTACTTATTGCGTTTGTATCCTACCTTTTTGTCCAAGGAGCTCAATACGGCATATATAGTTGCCCCCCTCCTCATTTAATGCCCACAACAACCCTATGAGGTAGGTTAGGCTGAGAGGCAGGCTGCCCCAGCATCACCCAGTGAGCTTCATGGTCAAGTGTGGTTTGAACCCCCATCTTCCAGGTTCTAGCCCACCGATGCTCTAACCACGATACCACACTGTCTCTCGAGGAAAGCCTAGGCAAAAAAAAAAAAGGTGTCTACAAGACACCTGAAGCAACTGATGGCTGCTGCTGCTTCATGCATAAGATAGGGAAGAACATTCCCTAGTACAGGGTCAATAGCAGGAAATACCCACTTTGGGGTTGTTGCCCTGTGATATTCTGTAGGTACCACAAGTGGAATTTCCCCAGGTGATTATGTGATCTTATAGATCTATATAGAGGCAGGTGGTCCTTTAAGGTAGCCTGGTCCTGAGCTGTTCAGGGCTTTATATGTTAACAGTTAAATCATTTGTTTGTTTGTTTTTAAAACTTCCTATTTAGGACTTCCAGAAGCTGAGCATGACGTGGGTGGTGCTGTGGTTAAACCACAGAGCCTAGGACTTGCTGATCAGTTCGAATCTCCGCGACAAGGTGAGCTCCCGTTGCTCAGTCCCTGCTCCTGCCAACCTAGCAGTTTGAAAGCACATCAAAGTGCAAGTAGATAAACAGGTACCACTCCGGTGGGAAGGTAAACGGTGTTTCCGTGCGCTGCTCTGGTCATGCTGGCCACATGACCCGGAAGCTGTACGCCAGCTCCCTCAGCCAATAAAGCGAGATGAGCGTGCAACCCCAGAGTCAGTCACGACTGGACCTAATGGTCAGGGGTCCCTTTACCTTTACCTTTATGCCCATCTACTCTGCATCCAGCATGCACCCACCACTGGTTTGGGAAATGGTATACACAAGGCATTAGCTACAATCCATAACTATCCTGTCATTTCTTGTGGAATACTGCATTTTTGTTACGTTTCCCCCCCCCCCCCCAAACTAGCTTCAATCTGAATTCAGAAAAAGGAGGACCTAGCTGGTAGGTAATGTTTGAACAACCAGCTTTTAGGACAAAGTCTAAGCTCCTGCCACAATGAACTGCTGGTGATGCATGGGCAAGAATCTCCCTTTAATGGCTATAGAGTTTAAAATGTTTCTAATTACACTCTATTGTAAGTAGCAATAAACAGTATGAAACCAATAAAGTGCATATTGCCTTTCATTTATTGTTCAGGGTGATAAATCTACTGCATTATGAGAGGGGTGGTGAATCTTTTTTTTTTTCCCCTAATAGCTTTGCATCCAAAAATTGGAAAGAAAATGAAATATAATAACAGACGCAAAAACTGCAATGTTGTTACAAAAGGGCAATTTGCACTTGCAATTTGGAAGGAAATTGCTTGCTTGGGTTCAATCAATTGCATCTTAATTATGATGCACACACACTTTGAATCAAAAAGTTTAAATTTTACTTGTGCATCAGCAAAGTTACCCACCGCTTTTAAGAACAACATCTCGATTTCATTCCTCATCCATTCCTTGGCTGGCATCATTTTTCTAAACAATACCGTTTATCTGAATTGCTTTATGGTGTGAATATCTAAAAGAAGGGGATGTCTATAATTATGTCCAGCCCTGGAAAGCGATGAAGTGCAATCTGTTTTAAATAGTAGATCAAGCTGCTGATATGTTTCTTTTCCCCCCTCCCTTTTTTTTCATTTAAAGTAAGAAAGTTCGGGACAGTATCACATTCATCTCTCCTTTTTCAAACGACTTACTTTTGCCTGCAATACTCAAAATGCTTCTGCTCCCTTGATCTTAATTAAAGCTGCCTGAAAAGACTGCTGAAGGAATCATTGAATCTGGCTTTTTTTAAAAAAAAAATATTAGGATTTGTTGTCTCGTTTTTTTATTATTTTATTGATAGGATTATGATTTATGGATTGTGACCTACTCTGGGAGCCTTTTTAAACTGAAAGGTAACATTGAAATCACTTGACCGTGATTCCTGCATTGCAGGAGTTTAGACTAGATGATTCTTTGGGTCCCTCCCAACTATACAGTTCTGAATCTATGACACACTTTGCAGGGGGCAAACCTATTAGCTACAAAGAATCGTCAAAGCAATCCTATGCATCAGGCTGGGCAATCTGGGGTCCTTGGGCCCAATATGAAAAGTCATCTTCAAGCAATTAGTTCAGATCATATTCCTTCCATGTGCAGCCCTCCAGATGTGGTTAGACTTTAACTTCCATTGATCTGATGTGTAGAGAGCTATTCCTATTCTAATTAATTCAAGAGGTTTCTGGAAGCTTCTCTGTGTGAAAGAAACTGGTGCAAGCTGGAAGTTTCTGGCTGACATGTAAGTTTCTATTCTGCCTAGAAACAAGCAGAAGGTTCATAATGTTTGGGTTATTCCTTCCGAGAAGCTGAGTGCAGCTGGCTTAAACTGGTTCTGTTATCTCTTTCTGTCAAGGTCATGCTGACTATAATATTAAAGCCAGAAGGAGCATGGGTTTTCCTTTCTATCTCTCTTTCCTTCTGGCGTGATGGTTTGTATATAGTATGCTTAGTGTTAAAGTTTTAGTCTTATTATAAGTCATTGTAAGTTTAAATTAAGTCTGCTGCAACTGGATTTCTTATGGACAGTGCCAATCCTGAATGTATTGGATTTGTGACCGTTATGTTCATTTGCCTTCAGTAAAGCTCTGCTGGATGAAATATGAATTGCCTCTGGTCTATTTTCGGGAATCCTGCAACGTGTTTAAGTTTTTACTCTGCTGACTATACGTTGGAATCTGCTCTGAATCAATATGAGTAGAATTCACGTCACCATCAGCCCCAGGCAACATGGCCGATGGCCGGGAATGATGAAAACTGTAGTCCTAAACAGCTGGATAGCTCAGTTGGTTAGAGAACGATGCAGATAACGGCAAGGTTGCAGGCGTGATCCGCGTAAGGGTTATCTGCATATTCCTGCATAGCAGGGGGTTGTACTAGATGATCCTCAGGGTCTCTTCCAACTCTATGATAATGACCTGGAGGGCACTACATTAACTACCTGAAGCTGGAGATAAGGGCAGAGTGTGTGGAATCAGCAAGGGACTGAAGACAGGGACAGCAGACTAAGAAAAGGGGAATAAGAAAGGTGGGACTTGAGAAAGCAGAGACCCAAGAAAGAGCTCTGGGGAAAGTCAGCTGAGAACAGGAAAGGGAAGCTAGGAATGGCCTCACCCTCCCACTCGGCCACAAACTATCTTTCAGTGGGTCAATTTATGCTTTCCAGGCCAGGTAAGGAATTAATTGGTCTATAGGAGCAGTGCAAGAAACACAAGGATCCCCGCAGAAGCTTTTGGAGTCATCATTCCAGGTGTCTCTGTTAGAACATCAGCAGTTTTTGACTAGTTGGAGGAGCTGTGTAATGTGGGATCCATGAAGAAGATGGCAGCTCTGGGGAATATCACTGCATGACAGAGAACTGAAGCACGTATTCAACGAGTCTAGAGCAAAGTAAACTCAGGAGTCAACAGCTGAAACAGCCCATGCTCAGAATTCCAGTTTATTATTTTTAAGCCATCAACTTATATAGATCAAACCATCCACATAACACAAAATAAGTAAATCGTTTTGCACAAAGGTTCGACAAGACACTGCAGTTCTGATAAAAAGGGGCAAAGTCATGACGCTTCACTAAAATTTTATTTCTTAAAGAAAGGAATCAGTTACCAAAAAGGGAGAGTCAATGCATGACTTTTTACCCTCCACGACCATCACAAATGAACAATGACAGATAAATACCTCCAGGTAGGGCTGAGGAAAACTCCTTTGAGAACCACTTGAGAGTCACTGTGGACAATCCTGAGCTATGTGGACCAATGGTCTGGCTCTCTATAAGGCAGCTTCATAAGAAGATATAAATGGAAGGGTGTAAATGTTCAGTAATTCAGGACAGGGTGGGATCTTCAATCTTGCAATTCAATCCTATGCATTTCTACTCAGACTTAAGCCACATTGCATTCAGCGGGGTTTACTCCCAGGCAGGTGTGTGCAAGAGGGGGTGCCAACAGTTTTGAGGCCTGTGGGCACGTTTAGAATTTTGAGAAAGTGCCCTGAACACCAATCACAAAATGGCTGCCATGGGGCGTGTAGCATGACACAAAATGGCTGCCACATATTAAAGAGCAGGAAAGGAGACAGGGCCACAAAAATGTGCAGCCATGCTCCCCCATCTGCCATACCCATCAATGGGAAAATGGCAACTACATCAGTGGCCACAGCACTTGCTCACCGAGGCACCCATGGGTACCACATTAGTGAATTCTGAGATGGTGACAGATCTAAAATCTTCACGTGGACTTCATCCTCGAGTGAGGATTTCAACCTGGGTCTCCCCAGCTCTATGAATGATTTTACTTTATTTGGTCACAGGCCAGCATAAGCAAAACATCTAAATAAATAGCATAACAGTATGAATCCAAGTGAATAATTATTAAATAAATGGGAGCAAGAACCAACCATAGATTAAAACATATACATAGAATATTTGATTAAGCATTAAAAATGGGTGAATAAAAACTTATAAGAAGAATGAAAAAAGACCAGTTAAAACAGCTATATGGGGTGGGGCTTCAATGATACAGATCTAACAATATGGGGCTTCATTTTGGGACTGATTTGTAGCATAGACCTTCCTTCGATGAGTATCTATCATGGCAGCACAGGATCTGGCGACTAAATATGTGACTTCTGGGCTTCCGTCCTGTAGTAATAGGGAGATGTTGTCTTGTTCTGAACGCCCTGGGAATTATATAGGATGGGCTGGATAAACCTGGCTCGAATCTCTATATAATACTGGCAACGAAGAAGGGCATGCTCTGTTGTTTCCTGCTGCCCAGAGCCACAGGGGCATTTCCTCTCCCCGTAAGGTTTCTACCTATAACGGTCTTCCTGAATTGCTGAAGGCAGGGCCTGACAACGGGCCAAGGTGAAAGCCCTTTGCTGTTTTGGTATTTTGAGATTAGCTATGTATGGCATTTGGGAAGTCACGTATCTTCTAGTTTCACTAATTAGAAATTTTGGGACCTGGCTAGGTCAACCTGTCGTTTAGTATCTACCACTCGCTGTTTAGTGTTGTTTTTTGCTTGTTCGTACCCCATGTCAAGTAAGATCTGTGGATTAAATCCTAAAGTTGTTATTATATTTTCCACTGCTTGTTTCCATGTTGTTTGGAAATCGTCTTTAATGGTCAAGGAAGCAAGGCTGCTCGGAAGGAAGCCTGGTCTCAGCCAGTAATTAAGAGTGGCGGTCCCTAGGTCTAATCTAAGCAAGTAACAATGATACCACACTGACTCTCAATGATGAAATGCTGCTTCATAATAATAATAAAAATAACAAAATAAAAACACAGTAATTTTAGAACTGACAATAAGCCACTGTCAAAGCAAGAGTGAAGAAGTTTAACCTTAAAGTCACCCTTTAGGGAACAGTTTAATCAAAATCTAGAAATCTAGTGTAAAATCTCACAAGTCTATTAGAGTTTCTGGTTTTAGGCCTCTAGAAAGTTCTGCACGTGCTAATCTAATGGTAAAGCTGGAAGAACTGGCCACCGCTGTTCTACAGCTTAGTACGCTAGCAATAAAACTGAAACTGTGAAATTGAGAAAAATGTGAAAATATTAGGTATGCTATGTGATCCAAGACACAAAGCTGTCAGGTGTGGGATGCTTATTCCCAACCCTATATGTAATAATGTTAAATTTCATTAATCAGGGTATAACAGAAACCCTGAAAATACAGAATCAGTGGTTTCATCAGCCACCAGCCCGTTTTGAGAGCCATTCAAAACCTGAAGCCAAATCTCATCATCTTCAGAGAGGTGAACCAGCATCGATCCAGAGACCTGGGAAACGCTCTGTGGAGGCTGCCTTACGCTTGACACCTGCATAAGTCTTTCACCGTTGTGGAAGAGCGCCGCCCTCAGCGCCTTGCCAGAGACACTCAGGTGATAACTGAAAGAATAGACTCCTCCAGTGTTGGCAGTAAATATGCCCGATTCCTCGTGATATGCTTCATTTTCATTCAGGAAAACCTTTTCAAATCTCACTGGGGATCCTGGCAATGGGAAGCTTCTCCTTTTCTGAAGGCCAGCTGAAAAGGCTACAGGTTCAACCGATCTGCAGTCCCCCTTCTGGCCCTTTTCGCCTCTTCGGCCTGGAAGTCCAGTTAGCCCTTCTCTCCCAGGGGCACCAACTGTTCCCTGCATCCCTGCATCTCCTTTTAAACCAGGAGCTCCTTGAATTCCTGGTGGCCCTCCTGGTCCTATCTCCCCCTTCTCACCTGCTATGCCTCTTTCTCCTTTCTCCCCAGGGTCACCTTTCTGTCCAGTGTCACCTTTTGGGCCTGGTTCTCCACGTTCCCCTGTGTCTCCCTTTGGCCCCGGAATTCCTATGGGGCCAGGGCTCCCAACCTCACCTTTGTCACCTCTTGGAAAAGAAAAATCGGTAGAGCCACCATATTGTTCTGCCTGATGAGGGGACACTGGTCTACCTACAGCAGCCCTGGATCTGGAATCCCCCCTTTCCGCTGTTCTGCCTTGTCCGACGTCTACCAAAGACCGCAGTTCTCCTCTTCTCCTAGCAAGTCTCAGCACATCTGGAAGGAAACAGGAGCAGATCTTTATCCACTGTCATATAAACTGAGAAAAATTCTCAATCAAAACATATAGCAAAATTGCACTAAGCTCAAGTATAAACAGTAACATGCTTACACACACACAGGACCAAACGAATCTCAACTAGCATCATTGCAGGTCCTCATTTATGTTCCAGTTTCCCCTCTATAAAACATGCAGCTATAGGGGAGGGGGCACTTCAGTGGAAGTGCTTTGTATACAGAAGGTCTCAGACTCAATCCTTGCATCTTTCCTTTAAAAATTCTGGGGAATGTCGCTGCATGAGACCCTGTGAAGCTATTGCCACTTCACAGTAGACAGATCTGGGCTTGATGGACAAATGATCTTTCATGGTGCAAGGCAACTGTCTGTCTTCCATGGGGGCAAGAAACAGACTACAAAATCTATTACTATAGACCTCCCAGTTGGGTTGGTCCTGTACCTGCAGCGTAATGCAGCAAAATGCAGCTCTTTGATCTACATTGACACTATTCGAGGAGGAGCAACAACAAATAGTACTGCTACATTGCTATATAACTGAAATGCCATAACCCAGCCCTTAACTGAACAACTTCTGCCCAATGTGTTCTACCTTCACCAGCCTATGAGTAACCCTTACATATTGCTTTGTGATGGGTGCTTAAATCTAACACCCAAAAGGTCCAAGAAACAGCTTCAAATTTTACAGTTAAATGTATGCATGAAAAGATGGTATGAGCATCATGGTAACTATCATCATACTTTGGGTCAATGACTGTAACCATAGGAGTCCCTGAGGTCATATTTAAAGAATCATTAAAATGTACTCATTTATATGATACTCTGGTGTGTCTCCAAATGAGCCATTACAGCTCCGTGTGGTGAATTATGCACCCCTCTAGAAAGGATTGTGCTTTTCTCAATTACTGCACAGGAGGTGCCGAACACATTCATATTCCACGCTGAACTGAGCACCACCAACACTTCTGAAACATAATGGTTAATGCCAGGACATGAATCCCCTGGCATTTTCACATGAGGCTGAAACCACCTTTGAATATATCTTATGCTGTTTGTGTTAATGGTAGGGATGCAATACAATTAATAGTTAATAGTTAGGTTAAATGTGCCTACACTTACAAACGTGTCTAACCAATAGTTCTGATTTTGCATTGCAACAGAAATCATCTTAAAAGATACAATCTTCACTAGGTAAGGGAAGGGGATTTGTTTAAATGAAGAATGCAGTCTGAAGTTTTATAAGCATTTCCAAAAAGGTGTGCTGGTTTAATAATATATCAAAAGTTTTTAAAGCAATTAGTCTGGTGGATTAATCAATAAACACCACAGCCACAGTTCATAGTATTCATGCAGAAGAAAAGAAAAAAAAGCATTTGCAAGCCTCATGAACATTCTGCCCAGTGTAGATCAAAGAGCTGCTTTAAGCTACATGTGGGAAGCTTAAACCCCCACCATGCTTTACTAGCTGGGCTGTAGCTCAGTGGAAAAACTCATGCATTGCATGCACACACAAGGTCCCAGTTTCAATCCCCAGTGTCTCTAGGTAGGGCTAGGAAACACACTTGGTTCAAAACCCTGCAGAGCCTACTGAGGTGGATGGACCAATGGTCTGACTCAGGTCCCATCTGTACAATACATTTAAAATAGTGTCTTGTCCCTTTAAAGAACTCCCTGAATCCTGGGGAGTGTACAGTGGTGCCCCGCAAGACGAATGCCTCGCAAGACGGAAAACCCGCTAGACGAAAGGGTTTTCCGTTTTGGAGGTGCTTCGCAAAACGAATTTGCTATGGGCTTGCTTCGCAAGACGAAAATGTCTTGCGAGTTGCTGCAGGGTTTCCCCCCCCCCCTTTTCCCAAGCCGCTAAGCCGCTTATCAGCTGATCCGCTAAGCCCGCTAAGCCGCTAATAGCGCTAATCCACTAAGCCGCTAATGGGCTTGCTTCGCAAGACGAAAAAACCGCAAGACGAAGAGACTCGCGGAATGGATTCTTTTCGTCTTGCGAGGCACCACTGTAGTTTGTTAAGGATGTTGAGAGTTCTTGGGAGACCCCTATTCTCTTCCACTCACAGAGCTCCAATTCTTAGAGTGGTATAACAAGCAATGGTTCTTCCCAGGGAACTCTGGGAATTGGAGCTCTGTGAGGGGAATCGGCGTTTCTTAACAGCTCTTAGCACCCTTAATAAACTACAGTTCCCATGATTCTTTGGGGGGGAACGTCATGACTGTTTAAAGTGGTAAGATACTGTTTTAAATGTATAGCACAAATGGGGCCTTAAGCCTTGGCCTAACACTGAAGATCCAGAATGCTTTTCTTCTGAGAAGCCATGATGTCTTCAGAACCAGTCATTGTTAGTCTGTTGTCTATCCCAATAGTTTTCCAACTTTCTACTTCCCAGGAACTCTTCCCACATTGACATTCGTCAAGAATCTCTTGCATGTCTGCCACGGAGACCCTGTGGGTTGCAGAGGAGTCTGGGAAATGTTTTAGGCTGCACACACATACAAAGTGCATGAAGAACATTGGCCATTCCTGGTGGGCCTCATTACTGCTATGCATATACCCAGGGCTGTTTGTTTGTTTGTTTGTTTGTTTGTTGCAGCCGGAACTCTCTGGAACTCAGTTCTGGCACCTCTCAGGTGGGCGCCATTGCCATTCTGAACGAACAAGGGAGGTGTTTGTGGTGAGTTCCAGGACCTTTTTTTCCTAGAAAAACAGCGCTGCCCCAGATTGCTGCAGCTGAACATTTTGTAGTACCATCAATAGTGGAGGGCAAGCTTTCCTGAACAGGAACTTGGCAGTTGTTACTGAGGTTCCTTATTGAGGAAGCCTTGCTAAGATTACAAGGAGCCCTGGGATTTCCCAGAACACTGTTTGAAAACCACTCATTTATCTCAGTCACCTCACGCTGTAGTTACATCTGTCCAAGTCACGCTGCTTCATTGCAGGTGCTTCATGAGTTCAGCAGAGTCTTGGGGCTTATTATAAAATTGCAGATGGTCTGCTACCAAATACTACCAGATTATGAGAAGGAGAACATGGGTGTTATGGGTCAGGCAGCTCTGCTGGCGTTTGGTGCTCTGCACACCGGCAAGTTTGTGTGCGAGACGCGAGGGACACAATTTGTCCATTTACCCGCCGCCGAGTATCTCTTTACTTCATTGCACAGAGCATTTGGATTTGGGGGGATTTTCAGTATGATACTGATCCGGTTGTTTTTAATTAGAAAATAAATGAATGGCGTTCAGTTTTGGTTTTTTTGTTGTTGTTTTTAAAAAAGGAAAGAAAGAAAAAGATTTTGGCAACCTGAAGGCATTAAGCGATACAATTACCCGCATTCTCTTTTTCACCTTGGTCTCTCTTTTGTCCTTCGGCTCCTGGAATTTTACAGAAGCAGCGTCGCTCAGTATCGGTGCTGTTTCCCTTTGGTGCATTTGAGAAGGCAGGATCTACGCGGTCGCCAACTGCAAGGCCTTTGTTAGTCGCAGAAAATGGAACCAGGCGGGTAGTACGGTTTTCCTCCCTGGAAACACCCATAGCTGGGGAGGTATGCTCTGTGTTTGGAGCAGTGAACAATTCCAGGGCCACCTGTTGTCTGGATCCAATGGCAGTGGTGGTTGTGGTGGTGGCCCCTGGTTCCAGAAGGTTCTTCTTGCTTCCACCCACCCCGTTAAAGAAAGAGGTTGCCGCAGGTGTCACGGCGATCTGGGAACTCGCTCGACTCCCACCATCTGTGACCAGATCAATTACATTGGTCTCTGGGTCCTGATCAGGGGGAACAGTGAAGGCTTGTTTAGGGTCTTCAGTTTCAGCGACACCGCTGAGTGACTCCATTGTGAAGAGAGGGTAGGGAGAAAAGCTGACGATGGCTGATGTCCTCGCGGGGCTCCAGAGGGCGCTGGAGAGCAGAGCTTGGATCAGGAGTATGGGAATCATGTCTGAAAAGGTGCAAATATAGATAGATGATAGTTAGATGGTGATAATAGATGATAGATAGATATAGATATAGATAGATGATAGATAGATAGATGATAGAGATGATAGATAGATAGATAGATAGATAGATAGATAGATAGATAGATAGATAGATAGATGATAGATAGATGATAGATAGATAGATAGATAGATGATAGATTAGATAGATAGATAGAGATAGAGATAGATAGATAGATGATAGATAGATAGATAGATAGATAGATAGATAGATAGATAGATAGATGATAGATGATAGATAGATAGATGATAGATAGATAGATAGATAGATAGATGATAGATAGATAGATATAGATAGATGATAGATAGATGATAGATAGATAGATGATAGATAGATAGATGATAGATAGATAGATAGATAGATAGATAGATAGATAGATAGATAGATAGATGATAGATAGATATTGAAATGAACGTGACTGAAATAAATTACTATTATAAACCACAGCTGGGAGGAGGGCAGTCATGTTGTTTTGCCGGGGTTGTGTTGATTATGCCGATTCACAGGGCTCATGCCTCAGACCATCAAGAACCAAGGGTAGCATGATGCTCAGGATGCCAGACTTGGACCAGAGATGTCATGGTTCTAACTCAGGGGAAGAAAGACCAGAACATCTGCCTTGCATGCAGACAGTCCCAAATTCAATCCCTTGCATCTCTGTGTAGGGCTGTGGATGTTTCCTGTCTCAAACCCTCGAGGGCCACTGCCAGTCAGAGCAGACAGTGCTGAACTTGATGGACCAATGGCCTGACTTGGTGTAAGGCGCCTTTCTATGTTCCAGGGTAACTCCTGCTCAGCCATGGAAGGTCACTGGGCCACCCTTCTCAGTCTAGTCTGCCTCACAGGGTGGTTGCGAAGGAGAGAAATTCTGTGCCTCCCCCTTGAGCAAATTTAAGATGGACTTGGGCTGAGCAGTCCTTGAAATACAGAACAGTCCTCCGGGACATCTTAGAAGGGATAAAGGACTCTCCCCCACCCTTCCTTTACTTCCTTACCCTTTGTGCTATATAAAGGGGCTAAAAAAAAAAAAAAAAGGTAAAGGACCCCTGACAGTTAAGTCCAGTCGCAGATGATTCTGGGGTTGTGGCGCTCATCTCGCTTTACAGGCCAAGGGAGCCGGCGTTTGTCCGCAGGCAGTTTTTTTAGATCATGTGGTCAGCATGATTAATCCGCTTCTGGCGCAATGGAAGACCAAAACCAGAGCAGCACACAGAAATGCTGTTTACCTTCCCGGCGGAGAGGTACCTATTTATCTACTTGCACTTTTTGGCATGCTTTCGAACTGCTAGATTGGCAGGAACTGGGACCGAGCAACGGGAGCTCACCCCATCGCGGGGATTCGACCCGCCGACCTTCTGATAGGTAAGCCCAAGAGGCTCAGTGGTTTAGACCACAGCGCCACCCGTGCTCTAAATCTGAGCATTATATAATTATGGGGCGGCGGGGGGGGGGGTAACACAGTTTTACATACTGAACCATTTCATATATAAAGTGCAAGGGGGGGAATTAAAAACACATACAAATTCCAACACCATTCCAATACCCTTCTTCTTCCAGGATAATTATTATAAATTGCTAGGGGCTTGAGCAGGCCAGTTCCTTCTCACCACCATCCTTTGTGTTCCTTTTCTGGAAGCGTGGGCACCCTAAAATTCCATTTCTAAGCTGCTTATTTCATTCATTCATTCATTTTATTTATATCCCACCCTCCTTCCAGAAGGTGCCCAGCGTGACAGACCCAGCAGTGATAAAATATTAAAAAATACAACAGCAACAAAACAACAACACCAGCAACTAAAACAGTTTAGAACACTCTAAAACAATTTAAAACAGTCTAGAAACAATGGGTGCCAACTTGAATAAAATATTGGGGGGGGCAGGTAAGCCCTACCCCGCATAATCAGTCACGTGATACAGGGCATGCACACCATATGAATGGGGGGCTCTAATATTTTATGGGGGGGCAAAGGGACCTCGACCCCTAGGAGTTAACTCTTATGCTAGAAACCACCTAAAACACTCTAAAGACTACATTAGCCATGTTACAGTGTTATAAACATGCGGCACTAGATGGCGCTACAGAGCACAAAACTTTGTCCATGCATTTTGCATAGAGTTTTTTTTCTTCTTTTGTTATAATGATTTTATTTATAACTTATTTGTAGCAGGGCGGGGGGCTTCCCTGTGTGTAGATCCAGCCTAGGAAATACTTTAAAATGTTCTCAATCAGTGATCTCATGTTTGCTAGGAACAGTGCTTTTCAGCCATCAAATGCCTGGGGAACCTGGAATGTTTTTTTTACATTTTTCCTGAAAGTCAACAATGAGGGAGACACATGCACCTCACTAGGGAGGGCTTTCCACAAACTGGGAAACTCCAACAAAAAGGCCCTGTCATGGGTTACTGCCAACTACCTAGACTCAATAGACCTTTTGTTTAAACACCAGTCCATCTGACAGCCCACCAATGGTTTGATTGTACAACATGGAAGCAAAATCATTCTGAATTCCTGTAGGGGGGGAATGGTTAGTAAGCACAAGTAGTAAATTCAAGATGGATGGTTTACCTGGAATGAGTCTTCAGAATACTCAGATGCTTTCCCCACCACATCCGTGATGCTGAAATGGCAAACTGAGCTGACTTAAATACTAAAACCTCAAACAAAGATCACGTATTTCGTACAATAAAGAAAAGCATGCAGGAGGGGCTAAGCTACTCTTTGGTATAAATAATTGCTTCCTAGAAAAGCCTGCAAAATGCACTGTTTTGTTGTATTTTAATAAATAAAACTTGTTCTTAATGACCTCTGTTGTCTGAAAAGATAGGTTAGTTTTCCAAACCGGTGATTGCTTCTCAATACCTGTTATTAAGAGGAATAAGGAGCGACTGTTTCCGCAGAACTTTCCGCCCTCTTTTTTGTTTCTTTCTTGAAAGAAATTAACTTTTTAAGGATTAGATACAACATTTCCAGATGTATTAAAGGCCCAAACTAAAGCGTTACATCAAGAATTATTTTTAACTAACTGTGCTTAGAACTGGTTGCAGCCCTTTGTTTGGGGAGAGGAGGACAGATACAGGGGACCCAATCCAAAGAAGTGTCCTAGCATGGTAAAAGGGAGGGAGGGGTTTTAACCCTTTCTGCTCCCATGCCATTTCACTGCTCAAATTCCCCGCTACCAAAGCCACTACCAAGGCTGCTACTTCTCCTCAATGCTGCTATTCGGAGGCAAATGACATCTGGGTGGACAGGTTTTGGAAGAAAAACAGCACAATAGAAGTTCAAAATAATAATAATAATAAATCATTCCCCCATCCCATACAGTTGCACTCTGTATCAGAGGTCCCCTTGGCTAATTTTTTTTCTGGGCACGCACACTAGTTGAAAATGGTTTCAGCCAAAAGTATTGCAAAAAAGGAAAAGAAATGGAGAGGAGGCTGAAAATATAGTCCAGAAGTCATGGCCTAATTATGAGAAGAGCAAGTGATCCCCAGTTTGTTTTATTACTTACTTACTTACTTACTTACTTACTTACTTACTTACTTACTTATTTCATAGAATTTATATACTGCTTGATTGTAAAATAAAATAAAATAAAAGAAGGTGGTTTGCAAAAAAAAAAGATAAACAATAAAAATGTTAGCAAAAACAAAACATTCAGAAAATTTTGTTGTTGTTGTTTAGTGATTTAGCCATGTCCGACTCTTCGTGACCCCATGGACCAGAGCATGCCAGGCACTCCTGTCTTCCACGGCCTCCTGCAGTTTGGTCAAACTCATGCCGGTAGCTTCGAGAACACTATCCAACCATCTCGCCCTCTGTCGTCCCCTTCTCTTTGTGCCCTCCATCTTTCCCAACATCAGGGTCTTTTCCAGGGAGTCTTCTCTTCTCATGAGGTGGCCAAAGTACTGGAGCTTCAGGATCTGTCCTTCCAGTGAGCACTCAGGGCTGATTTCCTTAAGAATGGAGAGGTTTGATCTTCTTGCAGTCCATGGGACTCTCAGATTAAAATGAGCAATAAAATAAAAACACTTCGGGATTCTAAATATCTAGGTAAGCATGTCTAAACAAAAAACATTTTTGGCAGGTGCCAAAAGGAGTTCAATGAAGGCACCTGTCTGATATCAATCGGCAAGGAGTTCCACAGTGTAGATGCCAACGCACAAAAATATCAGTTTCTTGCAGATGTGGAATGGGGATGATGTGGGACCTGTAGAGTCTAGCTCAGTCCTCTCCCCACATACACAACAGGGTTTCTCCCCAAAGATGTGGAGGGAGAGCCTCAGTATTTGCCACAAGACCCCTGATGTTTACATAATTCAGTGACAACAACAGTCTGTCCTAAAATTCTATAATTGCAGCAATAGGCAAAAGGAGTACTATGGATTACCTGGCAGCACCCACAAAAAAAGAAAACAAGGAACAACTGCCAACGTCCCAATGAATGAGTTCCTTATTTATCTTTCCCAGCAGCAACTTCTATTGTGATTGCAGGTTTAGCACATTGCAGGTAACTTCTAGTCCACTAGAGAGCAACAGTAGACCATTTTTTTTATTGCCTTGTTTGCTTCACATTTTTGGAAAGGCATCTCTTCAGAGGCCCACACATTTATCTCATTTATTTATTTATTTATTCATTCATTCATTCATTCATTCATTCATCCATCCATTCATCAAAAAGTGGAGAAAATCACACTAAAGTGATGGTAAATTTTCACGGGGACTTTAAAAAAACCAAAAACTATGTGGAAATGTGGAGTATGGGGAAAAGGAGAAACTGAAATTGACAGGTTTGCCTATATTACCACAGTTAATTTATATGTCGCCAGTTCCCCATGGACACTAACACATGCCTCACAATTTTCAGGTGAGACCTTTAAAAGACAACACAGAGCAGGATGCAAGGTATACTGCAATTTCGGTGCTGAGTTCTGTGAAAGCATGAAATGTCAGAAATAGTCAGGCACTTGCACTAAATGTCTCATGTGAATGCCAGGGCCTGCCCCCATCCCTACCCCCAACTAAAATTGACCATGTTTGCCTATCCTTAGGGCTGGTGTACATGTACGCGGGTGGCGCTGTGGTCTAAAGCCCTGAAACTCTTGGGCTTGCCGATCAGAAGGTCAGCGGTTTGAATCCCCACGGCAGGGTGAGCTCCCATTGCTCTGTCCCAGCTCCTGCCAACCTAGCAGTTCGAAATCACGCCAGTGTGAGTAGATAAATATGTACCACTCCAGCGGGAAGGTAAATGGTGTTCCGTGCGCTCTAGTTTCTGTCACAGTGTTCCATTGCACCAGAAGTGGTTTAGTCATGCTGGCCACATGACCGGGAAAGCTGTCTGTGGACAAACACCGGCTCCCTCAGTCTGAAAGCGAGATGCGCACCACAACCCCATAGTCACCTTTGACTGGACTTAAGCATCCAGGGGTCCTTTACCTTTTTACCTTTACCTGCATGTACCCACTCCTCCTCTATAACCATGCATGCTCTCCTGAATGTATGGAATGGCTTGTATAAACAACCAGGGAGGATCCAGACGAGAAAGGTCTTCAGAAAACTGGAGTGAAATTGTTTTCTCCCTTCCTGCATTCATTACTTCCCTGGAGCAGAAGCAAATCACAGTAATAATCTTTGCCCAAAAATGCAGCACTCCCACAACAGACCCTGTGATTATCCCATGGAAGAAACTATA
This sequence comes from Podarcis muralis, assembly GCF_964188315.1. Taxonomy (NCBI): domain Eukaryota; kingdom Metazoa; phylum Chordata; class Lepidosauria; order Squamata; family Lacertidae; genus Podarcis; species Podarcis muralis. The sequence goes on from NC_135660.1 coordinate 19,333,168, forward strand.
CTTTACAGACTGAAAATTAAGCTCATTTCCTCTTGGGCGTTCTGAGCCTCTACCTTGGATATCCTTGAACGAACTGGAAAGTTGCCATGAATCATTACCTCCCACCCAAAAAAACAAAAACAAAAAACCCTCAGAGTAATAGAAATTGGATTAAAAGATTATCTGTTTTTTAGGTTGCAATCCTAAACACTCTTTCCAAGGAATAAATCCCACTGATCTCTCAAAGGGGCTTATTTCCGAATAGACATGCAAAGCATTTTTGCTGTTATTTACTTAGATACATTCAGGGCACTCCCAGACTGTTACAATTTCAAGTGGGATTCACTTTCCTAACAGCAAATTCAAAGCGTACAATTACAGTTTGTTTTATATTCTTGGACATCAAACCCACTTCCCCAAAAAACCTGACTTTTTTGCAAAAAGGAAAATGACAGGAAAATGCAATGGAGAGTGTGAAGTAACATCATTGATACAACATCATATAATCTCACCAAAACCAAATAACGATGAATGTTCAATAAAAACAGGTCATCTGGAAGGGATCTCAGAATGGCCTTTTGCACTATTAAGGAAATCGATAGCATTTAGCCTCTTTGGGGTCTGTTTTACAACTATTGTTTTGGATCTGCTTTTAGTGGTTCACGGCCCAGGTGAGATTTGCACTTGGGACTTCACCGCTCAGAGTCTTCAGTACTGCATCAAAGATCACAAAGGTTTGTATGATTTGTTTGTGTATTGTGAATTTTCCCACAAAGCATTTGGAAAATATTTTATGACTTGCATTGCACCAGAAGGACCTTAAGAAAAGCCCTGTTCGCCAACTGATTAGAAGGAGAAGAGATAGCAAAGTGATGCCAACTGAAAATAATTGAAGGCTTATATGAGAAATGCTGCGGTAAATGGAGCCAAACAAACAAAAAAATCTGAATAAAAGCAGCCTTTCACCATCCTCAGGAGGAATGCTGAATAAACAGATCATCTTAGTTGTTTGTCTCTACTCAGGTTGCCATATTTCAAAAAGTAAAAACCAGGACACCCAGAAAGTTGTTGAGCCTTTTTAATTAGAAAACCACTGCATGTGCTAAATGAAGACATTTGTGAAGCTATTCAACCCAAAACAGCAAGATATATCCAGCAGATGGCAACCTTACCCAATCAGAAGCATTTTTGCGATGAAGAAGGCAGCAATACTTCAAAGCAAACTACCTTTATGCCATGCTTATTCCACTTGCATAATATGGATCTATTTTAATACCACATAATCCATACTGCCTGGTACTATAAGGCTGGCTTGTCTTGTGAGCCACAGGCTCCACTGATTTGTACATTGCTTTTGTCCTGCTCCATTACATTGCAAGGCTGGTCAACACGGACTGAACATGTGCCTGCAAATTGTTTTCCACAAAAACTGAACGCTTTGTAAAATAATGCCCCTGAAACAGAATAAAAGGTAAAGGTACCCCTGCCCGTACGGGCCAGTCTTGCCAGACTCTAGGGTTGTGCGCTCATCTCACTCTCTAGGCCAGGGGCCAGCGCTGTCCGGAGACACTTCCAGGTCACGTGGCCAGCGTGACAAAGCTGCATCTAGCGAGCCAGCGCAGCACACGGAAACGCTGTTTACCTTCCCGCTATAAAGCGGTCCCTATATATCTACTTGCACCCGGGGGTGCTTTCGAACTACTAGGTTGGCAGGCGCTGGGACCAAACGACGGGAGCGCACCCCGCCACAGGGATTTGAACCGCCGACCATGCGATATAGACCGTCCAAACAGAATAGACCGTCCAAAGTTAGCAACAACAACAAAACGTGACAGTAATCCATGGTGGGGGTAGATTTACTAGCAGGATAAGGAAGGGCCAAACCAGATGTGACGGTGGCTTCTAGTTAGTGTGCTTAAACCTGGATCTACTACAATCATGGATGCGGGTAGCACTGTAGGTTAAACCACAGAGCCTAGGACTTGCTGATCAGAAGGTCAGCGGTTCGAAGCCCCGCGACGGGGTGAGCTCCCGTTGCTCGGTCCCTGCTCCTGCCAACCTAGCAGTTTGAAAGCACGTCAAAGTGCAAGTAGATAAATAGGTACTGCTCTGGTGGGAAGGTAAACGGCATTTACATGTGCTGCTCTGGTTCGCCAGAAGGAGCTTAGTCATGCTGGCCACATGACCCGGAAGCTGTACACCGGCTCCCTCGGCCAATAAAGCGAGATGAGCGCCGCAACCCCAGAGTTGGCCATGACTGGACCTAATGGTCAGGGATCCCTTTAACTTTACTAGAATCATATAGTAAGCAGAGGCTGACTCTAATTTAAGGAACAATAAAGTGATGGGTAACGGGAACAAGGAAGTGCAAGTAAGGAGAAAGCGAAGTGTGTGTGCACTTGTTTGCTTTCTGTCTCTCTGGGCAGCTAATCTGGAGGAGTGGGGAGAAAAGTGACCAGAGGCAGTGGCACCCACAGCAGTCACTCAAATCCAGAGGTGCCTGTGAGCCTAAAAAAAGCTTTGCATGTACATGGGGAAGTGTAAATAGCAAGTCGGGGGCGGGAGGGGAGCGAGTCTGATTGATAGCACAACAGGGCCAAAGGACTAACACGCCCAGTTTTTCCCTAAGCCAGTGCCCTGATCTATCTCAGTACTGCCCATCCCAAGGCTGTTGCAGAATATTTGTTAAAGAAAACTACATAAAGGCTAGCTACATGAAAAAGGTCACGTCAATTTGGGCCTCAAGGCTTTGTGCAAAGTATGCCTCCGTGAGCAGTTGTGGAGAAGGGTGACCAAAACTGTTAAGCAGCTGTAAATAAACCCGAGGCCCCAATGAGAGATGAAACCATGAGGGGGCTCGACAGCCCTTGAGGCAAGTTGAAGGGAGCCAACACTGCTACAGACATCACCAGACCTGGCCATTAGAGATGAATAGACCCACAGCTGTAAGGAATATATGAGCCTTCCCTAGCGCTGTGGGCAAAACCCTCAGGCACCGGTGAAAGAAATACTTGTACTGTTTGTTGATTATCGTTCTCTGCACTTTTCCTCATTCTTGTTTGTTGGCTACAGCTGTTCCCTTGATTTTTGTTTTGCTTCAAATACTTCCGCACGTAAACATTTGGAAATGTCATTCTTCTAATGCCAACGTTTGAGGAAACCCTGAAGGCAAGAATTGAAGTGGCACACCATCTCCCAGGGTTAAGGTGGGAGAGGACACTGCTCTCACAACACAAACACTTTTGTTTGTTTGTGTTAGGTTGTGGGAGAACATATCAGACGACACAGCAATTCTTCAAACAGCTCTTCTTTATTCTGAGGCCAGAACTGAACAGCAAACAGCTCAGCCGGCCTGCTTTTATAAGCAAGCCGGCTGTCAACATTGTTGCAACAACAACCCAGGATTTCCCGCCTAAAATAACTGACGTGGACCTGAGTGAAAACTACATACACAGTACTCCTGGTGGCCAGGGGGAGAACTTCAATACATAACACCCCTCCCCACCGAGATAAGGCGTTAGTTACAATCGTAATGGTTTCCTTATATACAGCACTACACGTAATGGTTCAATTAGGCACAAAGCATATCGGTTACATTTCACATGCTTCCATTAGACCAACAGTGTTACATGTCCAACAACATAGTCCTTTAAATACGGTCTACTGGCCTTGTGGATTTCCTGGGCGGAGAGTTCAACAGCTTCTGAGGCCACGGCCTCCTCAGTGGCTTTCTGCAGCGTGAGGTCTGGCTTGGCGAGGAGATGCCGTTGCAGACGGATGTCCCAGACCCCGCAGACGATTTGATCCATCAGGGCATCGTCTAAGTCTCGGAACTCGCAGTGCATTGCAGCCTGTTGGAGGGCGGTGGTGTAGTTGTTGATTGACTCCCCCTCTGCCTGGTTCCGGTGGTAGAACGCATGGCGGGCAGCAATCTTGGACGGCTTTGGGGCGTAGTGGTTGCGGAGCTTCTCTTGAATCATGTCCCAAGGTGCTGCCTGGACTGCTAGAGGCGCAACCAATGCTCGGGCCGTCGCGAACACTTCGGGGCCACAAAGGCTGAGGAGAGGCCCCGCTTCTGCTCTACAGACCCTCTTGTCAGCTCATTTGCTTGGAGGTAGCAGTCAAACCGAGCAAGGTAGGAGTCCCATGATTCAGAGGCTGGGGCAAACGGCGGTAGAGGCACGAGTGAAGCCATGGTTCCGATGCCGACGTGGAGGCAATGGATGGAACACTGTGCTCTAGCCAGAACAGTCAGCTCTGAATTGGTTCTACTCCGCAATTTCGCTCAGTGTTTCAGCTCCGTGATTCAGCTCATCTCAGAGGGTGGCTGCATCTGGCTGTGCTCTGTTCGCCAGTGTTAGGTTGTGGGCGAACATATCACACGACACAACGATTCTTCAAACAGCTCTTCTTTATTCTGAGGCCAGAACTGAACAGCAAACAGCTCAGCCGGCCTGCTTTTATAGGTAAGCCGGCTGTCAACATTGTCGCAACAACAACCCAGGGTTTCCCACCTAAAATAACTGACATGGACCTGAGTGAAAACTACATACACAATACTCCTGGTGGCCAGGGTGAGAACTTCAATACATAACAGTTTGTCTGCTTTGGCTTTTCATTGTGCAGTTAACTCACAAGTTATGTGCATTTCACATGCGTGATCTCAACTGCTGAAGGCCAGCTGGTTGAAATTGCACAAGTCGAATGCGCAGAAGGCAGACAGCTTAAAAGCTCTTTTGTGCAGGCGTTTCCCAGCACAGAAGGAGCTTTTCAGCTCTCTGCTTTGCTTAAAAGCTGTTTGCCTTGTTTGCGGGAGTAAGGTCCATTTGGTGCACTGACTTTGGAAGGTAAGACTGCTCGCACAGGGTGGTTCCAAGGGGGTGGCGTGCAAGCATACACATTTTTGCATAAACACACTATCCCCAGAACATAACCCCTGCGTGAGATGTGGGTTACCTGTAGCTTGAGATGTATGGGGTGTTAAGGGGAGGGGTAGTACCTCTGGCGGAGGACACCTGCTCCTTCTGGGGTAGTTTGTCCACCTTTGGTCCCCACCCTGCACTCAGCTCTCAACTGTGGCTTCTAGAAGCTGTCAGGATGCGACAGTGGCCACACCCCAGGAAACAGCCGGGCTGTCATGGGGTTAATTACCTTTGGATTTCTTCCATCTGTACTTTGTGTGTTCAAGGGGAATACACTAAGATGGAATGGAGAATCAGAGATTCTTGGTCCGTGCTGCAAGGGGCAATCACTGCCTCATGGCACTAGCTTTACTATGCAGCCTGCTAAAGGGGTTTGTGGATGCAGAAAAATATATTTCTAGCTTTCAGCCTGCAGCAGTGACCACAAACACAGAACTCAGCCACACCTGACCAAAGGAATATTCCACTCCAGCCAATGTTGTTTTTCATGGACATTATTACTATGTTTTCTGGACCAAATATTTTCTTTCTGGTTTTCGCTTTTCTGACATGCATGTGTGTTTTTCCTTCTCACCCCCCTCTAAGGTAAGAAAGGAGCTCCATACCTTTGGGTAAATGACAGTTCTGCCTAAATAACCTTGGAGCAGAATCCTTCCCAATGTGGCCGCTGCTGCCACACTGACCAAGACAGCAAGTGGAAGTGCCTGTTTCTGAATAAAACTGCAAGATTCTCATTTACAAGTAAAAGAAGAAGAATGTCCTGATCGGCTGCTTGAAGGAAAGGGTAGTAAATGTATGTGCAATGTATTTACTCCCTCAGGTTTACTGGAAGTGCAGATTACAGCCTGGAAAAGGGTGTGGTCTCTTCTCAGGTACACATATACACCTGCATGCTATCTTACGTTTACTTGTGTTAAACCTTCAGCATACATAGATTGTAGCCAACTGTGGGTGGCCCTGAGATAATGCTTCAGGTTATAGCCAAGAGAACAGTCCCTGAAAAACAAAACTAGGGTATGCACTAAAAGGTTCAAACACATGCCAATTTCAAACCCAGAGCAAACCCTCAGGCAACTGGTGAACTTTACAGCCAGAAGCATGGTGGAAGCCTCAAATATAGGCAAGGCAGTTCGCAACATAATGTACAAAAATGAGAATACAAAATACAACCAGGTTTTTTTGTTTTTTACTGTGCAAGTTTTATACTCCATTCTAATGAGCTGCTACTGAGCAAAATCAAACCTCAATTGCAATCCGATGAATATTGGTTCGCTGGCCAGTTTTGGGCATGATGTTGATTGACTCACCAGATTAACACAGAGGACTAGAAACTTTCAGGGGGGAAATTGTGTCCACCATCCCGGGGTTGTCCCCACTTTCGGTGTTTCTCCCAACCACTGAAAGAAAGTGTGGTTTTATGGAAGTAGTGGGCACAAACTTCTGGGTCATATTTAAGCAACACATGCATTGCACATCTTTCCATACCTTGTTATTGCTTATGCAAGATGTTAAGTTGTGGGTGAACATATCAGACGACACAGCGATTCTTCAAACAGCTCTTGTTTATTCACAGGCCAGAACTGAACTGAAATGAAGGGTTCAGTCAGCCTGCTTATATAGAGCTCCAGTACAACGTAACTGTAACAATTTTCTAAAACTATCCAATCACTGAACGTCACTTTCGATCCCTTATTTGCATAACTATCTACAGTATCCCCCTGCTGGCCCAGGGTGAGAACTTCAGTACATAACACAAGATCTGCAAGTTTAAGGGCAAGGAGTCTTCATGTGAGATATCTGTGCTTGTTGGAACATGAGTGAATCTGTATGAGTAGTCTGTTTGCCCCCTTTTGAGCAGGTGGATTTGCGGGTGGGCCCTGGACCTCCCTGGTCAACTGGCCTATCGCAGGCCAGATCGTATTCCTGCAGCCAATTGGGCCAATGGCTCTGAACAACCACAAGCAACACGTGGCTAATAATGCACTCACAAAATATTTATAACATTATACTGTTTCACAATTCATAAACAGAAGACATGTAATCACAAATAATAGGAGTCAAATAAACAGAAATGGTAGGTGTGGTCAGTCACTATCAAAGAACACTAAGATGGAGGCAAAAATGCCTTTCCACAGTCAACACCCTGCAAATGTGTGGTGATAGGTGCTCCAAACATAGCAATATGGTACTCCGAGCACAGCAGCAGACAGAACAGTTCTTCCGGGATAATGAACTGTTTCAATGATAATTCTTCATCAGCTGGCAATAATATGAAATAAAATCCATTATATTCAAGTAATACAGAAATTGAAATGACAGACCTGCATTTAAACAACCAATAATAAATACATACCAAATAAATTGTCCTTGCGGGTACATCAAATAGCCATGGATCAGCAATCACTTAAAAGTGTAGTAAGCGGATACTGTTGGCAGAATCCTAGTAGCATTATAAAGGCAACCCACAGGTGCACTGATTCACATACAATTTCAGGAAATTTAAAGATACAGTATCCAAAATCTAGCATAGAGAACACAAACAGTAGCCATCTTGTCTGAAAACTTAAATAAAACAATTAAAATCTAATTCAGTGTTCAAACCCCTGGGTGCAGGGATTTAAATAGGTAAATCAATTTAGTTTCTTGTTGGTTAGTAGTAATTTGTAGTAATTTGACGTGATCTCTCCTCATCCCAAATTTTCTCTGATTAACCCACAGGACCGTGTAAAGTAGGTTTGTATCTGCATGATGGTCTTTTACAAAGTGCTCAACTAAAGGTGCCTCCATGACTTGATTCCTAATGTGAGATCACAGACACCGACCGCTTGTGTGGTCAATCCAATGTATAGCAGATTGCAAGGGCATCTTATTAGGTATCCCTAATACCATCTTTGGTCTGACACGTACTGAAATGGCGGGTGGTAAATCTAAAGCTAGAGTGAGCATCATAGATCTCTTTCGTCTGTAAAACAAGAGGACAAGATACACATCTATCCCATTTATGATGACTCAATGGGCTGGAACTAGTGGGAGAACGTGCCAATGTAAGGTCAGAATGGACCAATATGCCTTTAATTGACCGAGTTTTTCTAAGGCCAATAAGTGGGAAATCAGAACAGCCTTGGACATTCCACAAGATATGCCAGTGTTTTCTTATGATCCTAATGATCCTATCTGAATACGTGGTAAATTCTAAGGATTCCGTGATCCGTGTACTGGACGATGTTTGTGGCGTTAGGGAAAAAAGTGATGAGCAATCCTTAGCTAAGGATCTTTTTTTCGCCAAATTAATCACTCGGTTAGGATATCATCTGGAAAGTAAAGAATTGAACAGGCCATCAACTCTACTTAAAAAAATCATTCTGTAATGAGGAATTCCTCTTAATTCTCAATAGTTGGCCGTACAGTAAGTTATCCTTAAGATGCCTGGGATGGAAGGAGGAATAATGCAATAAAGAATTACAATCAGTGGGTTTTCTAAAAGGTTTCACAAGTAAGTATCCATCCTGTTTTACTACCTCAACATCTAGAAATGTAGAGGAAATGGTACTATGATGTCCTGAAAAAGAGAGTTGGGTGTATTTTTCCCTCATCTTCCTCTGAGCTGTGACCTCCCTCAAACCCCTGTTGTAATTCTGAACTGTCTTCTTCTTCTCTGGAAGGGTCAGGCTGGGGAGGTGGTCTCCACCATTCCTCCTCTGCCCAGTGCCTGACATGTCCCTACCTAATCTTTCTAGGAGTAGTACAAATGGAGCAGAACAGAATTCAGAAAACATAACAGAGCTAGGGCAAAATTTTCCAAATTCCTGATGGCCAGGTCACAGTTGTTTTTCTGGATTAATGTGGAAACATGTTTTACTTGTTCAAACCCAAAAAATGATGTGTCTTAAATGTCTTGATCAGCTCCTAGAACAACAAGCAGGCAATCTCCTTCAACTGCAGGTCAACCCAGCTAACATTGCCCTCTTACATAAATCAGTTTAAAGATGGGACTATACTTTAATTCTGGGCAATAGTGATGGATCTGAGCATCCAATACCATCCAATTCAAAAAACACACAGAGTACAGTATAAACAGGGTTTGGATTGCACCCTTACTTATTTAAATATACAACAAGAGTTGTCAGAGAAGTAGTAAGTCTTTGCAAGCCAAAACAATATAATACCTGCCTTTTGTAACACAATAAAACAATATGAGGCTCACCCACACAGCACTAAACTATGGATTAAGTTAATGTCAGAACATGGCATCTATTAATTACACTTCCTTGTGATGGAGTTGTAGAAAAATTACATCCCTCTGCATCATTGGGGCCATTGCCATTTAATAGCATTAGAGCAACTTTTATTCAGCGTTCACTAGGCTTTATATAAGACCTATTAATCTTAGTCCTTTGAAGGTATCATTATTGCAAATATGACTCTTCTTTTTGCAAACCTAGCAAAGGGTTACGATTCTGACTCATTTGAACTAGCTCCAGGTTGTCAGTCTTCTGACAAAAAACTGGGATCTCATTTGTTAAGGAATTGCTGTGACACTCACATTTCCCATTTAATTGTTTTTAAAGCACGATTCAATCTACTGGAGCAAAGGACAAGATGTTTTTATTTGTGGCTTCCAAGAGTCTTCTTGGAACTGCTTTCCACATAATGAGGAAAGGAGAGTTACTCAAAGTGTAAAGAGAGAATGTGTAAAGAAAGAGTGTAAAGAGACACCCAGAGAGGAGCTCACACCTGTTTTGCTCTGCCACTTTCCTTTGAGCTCAGGGCAATGCTGAGGTGAGCCTGAGTGTGTCATCCGAACCTAGGATCACGGTTCTATTCCTTAGCAATTATTAGTAATCAAGAACACACCTTGTGCAGTTAAGGAAAACAGTGCATAACCACTACCCCAGGTTTGAGTGGCATGCTAAACCAAACCTTGGTTTAACTGCCATCAGAGCCGGCCCACCAATGAGGCGTGGTGAAGCACCTGCCTCAGGTGGCAGAAGTACAAGAGGTGGTGCCCCACACTCCCTACCACTGCCGGAATGCCCGTCTCACCAGCAAAAGGGAGACATTCCAACAAGCAACAACACTTTGTGGAACGCCACAGCTCTTGCCGAGTTTGGTGAGAGGTGGTGTGCCTGAGAACAGCATCACCGCTCATCTTCTCCAGCCCGGTTTGGCAAGACGGGGGCATTTGGGGAGGAGGACAGGGAGCTAAAAGGACTGGGAACGAGCAAAGCAGCTGTAATTTCCTCCCTGTAAGCCAGCACATTCACTCTAAGTAAGCCATGGTCTTCACACATCACATAGTTAAACTTTGGAACTTGGCCCCACAGAAGGAAGCGATAGCCACCAACTTCTTCTTTTTTTGTAAATGCTTTTTATTGGTTTTTCCTTTAATACAGACCAACAAAATACAGTGAAATTTAACAGTCGTTTACCCACATTCTTTCCCCACACTCTGCCGAGTGTTGACTTACTTCCCTCCCTTCAACAGGCTTTCTTATTTCAATTACCACCAACTTCGATGGAGAACCGGGCAAATTCAGAGAAGATAAGGCTACCAATGGCTGCTACCTGAGATGGCTATGCCTACCCACAAGGTCGGGGGCAGTATGCTTTGGAATATCAGTTACTAAAAACCACAGGAGGGGACAATGCTGTTGACTCAGGTCGTGCTGGCAGACTCTGGTTGGCCACAGTAAGCAGAGAATGCTGGACTAGATGAGACACTAGCCTGATCCAGCCAGCTCTTGATACATTATTATGTTTTATCTTATCATTACATTTGTTCCCATGTAATGCTAAGATAAGCATTACATAGCATTTTGTTCCCATGTAATGCTAAGATAAGCATTACATAGCATTTTGTTCCCATGTAATGCTTATCTTAGCATTACATGGGAACAAAACCAATGTGTGGGATGATGGCAGACCTAGACCACATTGTTTTTTAACCAGCTATCTGTGTGAATTAGTACAGGTCTGCATAGTTAAAGCTATGGTTTTCCCAGTAGTGATGTATGCAAGTGAGAGCTGGACCATAAAGAAGGCTGATTGCTGAAGAATTGATGCTTTTGAATTATGGTGCTGGAGGAGATTCTTGAGAGTTTCATGGACTGCAAGAAGATCAAACCTCTCCATTCTTAAGGACATCAGCCCTGAGTGCTCACTGGAAGGACAGATCGTGAAGCTGAGGCTCCAATACTTTGGCTACCTCATGAGAAGAGAAGACTCTCTGGAAAAGACCCTGATGTTGGGAAAGATGGAGGGCACAAGGAGAAGGGGACGACAGATGACGAGGTGGTTGGACAGTGTTCTCGAAGCATGAGTTTGACCAAACTGCGGGAGGCAGTGGAAGACAAGAGTGCCTGGCGTGCTGTGGTCCATGGGGTCACAAAGAGTCGGACACGACTAAATGACTAAACAACAATTAAGAAGCAAGCTCCACCGTAGGACTGGTTTCCAAGTAAGCATATGTAGTGCTGCAGCCTTATACCCCACCTTTCCTAAAAGTCTGAGGTTGTTCACATGACACCTGATTGGCTCTGAGGACACTAGGAGGGTTGGTTTTTATGTATACAGGAAAGGACAGTTAACAGCAAGAATCAGGAGCTGTAACTGTTGAGACATCTAACAGCCTCCAACTGTCAAGTTCTAACCTTTTGTGATCCACAGTACATCAGCCTGCTGCGCTGTCCCATCATCTGCAACGTAAAAGATCGCCATGAAACAAGTTCAAAAGTGAAAAAGCAGCCTCAGTTAAATCCTCAAAGAGATGTCCAGCATTATAAAGTTTGCAGCACAGTGATCTTAACATAAAAAGGAGTGGCTGGTGAGTGTCCCTGGGTCACCTCCAGGTTCCTTAAATAGGTGCCACCTGGTTCTTCAGTTAACAAAGAAAGGGATGGGAGGTTTGTCACCACAGGCCTGCAAGTGCAAATGGGATAATACACACCTAATTGACTTTGAGGACACTAAGAGGGTTGCTTGCTATGTATACTGGAGAGCAAAAAGCAGAAACTGTAACTGTTGAGACATCTAACAGCCTCCAGCTATGCACTTTTGAGGTAACCTATGCAGGGCCATCTTTACCCTGTGGTGCAAGGGGTGTGGGGCACCTGGGCACCGAATTCTGGGGGCCCCAGGCACCTGACGTTGAAGCCACCTAAGCTCTTAACTATCTACATGTAATGAAATAATAAATAATTATTATAATTATGATCAAGCTAGAAAAACAAAATACATATATACCTAGGTATTACCGAAATGTATCAACTTTATGTGCTCATTTACCAAAAATGCGCCGCGCTAGCGGCGGCGCTTGTCATTCACAATGGTGCCGCTTGTTAGACTCAACGATTTGGGGGTGCTGGGCGGATTTTTGCACCCCAGCGGCACATATGCTAAAGACTCCCCTGAATCTATGGAGAAACATTTGCATGTTCCCTCTTTTACAAGTGCAGGATCTCTTCATGATAGTCACAGCCGTGCCACTTCTAAGATCATGCAATAATCTTATATTTATACAATTATACAATAAAAATTAGGGGTGCATTGCAACAACTGTTGCTATTCTCCACGGGTTGCCTTTCTGCAAGATCTACTATTTTCTCTGTGCATGCGTGGACAAATTATTGCGAGTACGCCAACATGTTCTTGACTTGTGTTTTCTACGAAGTTCCATTGATCATGACAGAGCATGTAGACCATTCTTATGAAATTGAAGCACATGGTGTCCTCACTCTGTGTACTTAAATGCTTGACTTTGGAGCATACAGCTGCTAAGAAGATCCCCTTTCATGTGGCCCTTTCCAACCGCATTGGGAACATGTTCCTTCCCTCAAAGAATTCTGGGCACTGCCGTTTGTTGACGGGGGTGGGGGTGGGAATTCTAACTCTGCAAGGTGTAAACTTCAAGGCCCAGAATTCTTTGAGGGAAAGAAAGGGTTTCAAAGGTGCTTTGAAGGCACAGTGTGTGGTGTGAAGGAGTTTGCAGTTCTCTTTTATACAGGTATCTCCAAGGTGGTTGGTGGCAGCAGGCCTTTTCTCGAGGGTGGGGAGTGGGAGCAGCCTTCAGCCTACCAGCTATTGCTGGACTGGGACATGGGTGGCAGTGTGGTCTAAAGCACTGAGCCTCTTGGGCTTGCCAAAGGTCGGGGGTTAACAGGGTGAGCTTCTGTTGCTGTTCCAGCGTCTGCCAACCTAGCAGTTTGAAAACACACCAGTGTGCATAGATAAATAGGTACCACTGTGGCGGGAAGGTAAATGGCATTTCCATGCACTCTGGTTTCCATCACATTTGTCTGTGGGCAAATGCCGGCTCCCTCGGCCTGAAAGCGAGATGAGCGCTGCAACCCCAGAGTCGTCTTTGACTGGACTTAACAGTCCAGGGGTCCTTTACCTTTACCTATTGCTGGACTACATCTCCCATCACCCCCCAGCACTGGCCTGGCTGGCGGGGATTGAGAAGTCCGAGAACTCCTGGAGGGCCACAGGTGCCCCCCCCCCTTTTATTATTTTTTAAGGATGGCTGCTTGTTATTCCATTCATAGCGTAATGACCGGGGTGCTCGGAATTAACGCAGCGCAAGATTCCTCCCCGGGCGGCTTTCTCCTGCCGAAGGAAGCTAGAAAGCGTCGCCCCCGCGCCCGTGTGCCAGACGCCGCCCAGACGCCGCGCTCCCTCGAATCGAGGCGACGACCCTGCGGCCGGAGGCGAGCGCTGGGGATGCCCTCCTTCGGCATGGAGCAGAAGAGACTTTAGAGGTAGGCGGCGGCGGGTCGAGGGAGGGATGCTCTCGCGTCTCCGAGCGCGGCGGGAATCCCGAGGGGAAGGAAGCCCGCCTCGCCTCCGTCGCCATGCGCCACTGCGGTAACGGCCTCCTTCCCCCTCTTCCGAGCGCGGCGCTGCCTTTGCGCTTGTGTCCTCCCTGCTCGGAGCTCTTGCCATGCTGCCGTCTCTCTTTTTCCTCCTCGCTATGCAACACGCAGCAAGGACGGCCTGGGGACGAAGTAGCGAGCTGGCCCTTCCCTTTTCCCTTCCTTTCCTCCGGGCTGCGGCGGGGATGCGGCTTCCCTTCCCGAGCGAGGCGGTTGGAGGCTGGGCAGCCCCACGCCAGCAGCGCTGGGGATGATCTTAATAGGATGATTATTATCTGTCGTAGCAATGCCAGCAAATACTCCTGGGCACCTATTATTTTATTTTTTTAAAGAACAGCAACAACAACTTTAACCACGCTGATTATCATGCTCTTAAGTTGCTGTGGAGCCCAAATGCTCGTGCCATAAGAACGGCGTTAAGCCGTTTAAGGTGCTTAACTGTTTTATTATAATAAAGGTTGGGGGGCGGAGGGAGCGATCTTGGCAGCTTTTACTGCTGCCTTTGAGTATTGCGGTTTGGCGCATCCAACAGCCTCCCCCCCCCCCCCGAAAAGGTGGGGGGAAAGAACCTGCTGAAAGCAAAATGAAAAGGCTTCTTCATTTCTCTCTCTCTCTCTCTCTCTCTCTCTCTCTCTCTCTCTCTTTAAACGCCTGCAACCTTCCTGGTGTTTTTCCTTCTCCTGGTTTCGTAGACACACGTCTGTCTCCCTCCCACCTTACCCCTGCCGATGTGATGCCCTCCTTCAAATATCTCTGGCCATAGAGGAGGAAACAGCCTTTTCCCAATATATGAACTGAAGCTGCAGTACGGTGGAAGCATCAACAGTGGCTCCATGTGCTCAGGGTAACACCCACACACCCAACGGTATAGGTGGTGCATTTTTGTTGGTTGTGTTGGCTGTTGGGGAGGGTGCTGCTTGGCTCTCAGCCAGTAGTGGCAAAGGAGAATTCGCATGCTGAGAAGCTGCTTCCTAGGAAGGTGGACCAAGTCCTGTGTGTGTGTTTGCGCTGTCAGTTATTTGTTCTGGAACTGGGTTGGCAGTCAAAGTGGGTGGATAGCAGCCCAGAGAGTAGGTGGAGAAATTCCTTACTCGGTTCTCTAATCTCTCTGTGCAGTGAAGAGTCCAGTCGGTAAAGAAGTTTGGAGCATCCTTCGCCTAACTTGTGAAGCACTGTGGTGAGTTCTTTCTCTTTTTTTCTATTTCTATTATTATTACTATTAAGGAACATACCATACTTTCTAGAAGAAAGGTAAAGGTACCCCTGCCCGTACGGGCCAGTCTTGACAGACTCTAGGGTTGTGCGCCCATCTCACTCAAGAGGCCGGGGGCCAGTGCTGTCCGGAGACACTTCCGGGTCACGTGGCTAGCGTGACATCGCTGCTCTGGCGAGCCAGAGCCGCACACGGAAACGCCGTTTACCTTCCCGCTAGTAAGCGGTCCCTATTTATCTACTTGCACCCGGGGGTGCTTTCGAACTGCTAGGTTGGCAGGCGCTGGGAACGAACAACGGGAGCGCACCCCGCCGCGGGGATTCGAACCTCCGACCGTTTCGATCGGCAAGCCCTAGGCGCTGAGGCTTTTACCCACAGCGCCACCCGCGTCCTTCTAGAAGAAAAGCACTGGTTAAAAGTGTGGCACGTACTATAACAACTTCATGGTGAGTACTGGCACCATTTGTTCTAGAAGAAAAGCACTGGCAACACACACCCCAGATTATTCCAGGAATATATTACAATAGACACAGTGAGATTTATGGTGCAAACCTATGTATGCTTACAAAGAAGTAACCATGTCATCACAACCCTTGCTGAGCTGGGTGTGGCTTTCTCCAAAATAAGTGGTATCAGAGAGGATCCTAAGACAGCACTCTTACCTGCAATTACCTGGGAATTAGTCCTGCTGAATCCAACAGGACTTACTTTTGAGTAGACGTGGTTAGGATTATGCTACAGGTCTGCTTATCTCTTCTTTTACTCCATCTTATGACCCAGCGCAGGGGCTTGTGGCAGCAACATCAAGCCAGCTTTGCCAGCCCGTCTGGTGAAGCATTCTGGAGAACTAGAAAACTTCCCCACATTGCTAGAGTCAGAGTGGTGTGGTGATCAGAGTGGTTCAGATCTCTGCTCAGATATGAGCAGATACGACCTTGGGGCACCCACAGTCTCTCAGCCTAACCTACTTTACAGGGTTGTTGTGAAGATAAAATGGAGAGGGAGGGAACCAGATATGCCACTGTGAGCTCCTTGGGGAAAGGGTGAGATATAAATGCAATAAATAAATATTTTGTGACATTATCGTTGGTCTTCATAAAGGTATTGCCTGACTGGATTTGGGAATTTTTCTTGTGGACTGACTTCCAAGTTAGGCATAGGATTGTACTGGTAAAGCACTATTTATGTATGGACTGCATCCTTTTAAAAAAGTATAATCGGTGAGGCAAGCAGTCTCTTGCTTGGTCAAGCTTCAAAACACTGCTCTGGACATGAGCTTTTGACAGCCACAAAACTGTCCTTCGGGGATAAAGGTGGTGTGTTGTTCTTTAGGGAAAAAAACATTATTTTAAAATTGTTGTTGCATCTTGTGGGCTGGTGCCTTGATGTTATAGAACAAAAAGCTTCACGTGAGTTCTTAATTGCTTATAAACTACCCAGCCTAATGTGTTTCACAAAACCCAGGAACAAGGTAGTTGAAACATCTCTTCCCCAAGAAATGGGAGAGGACTCGTAAGGCTACAATCCCACCCACCCCTTTGCTTTGGGCTGGAGTTGGGGAGAACCTCAGCTAAGCAGAATAAATGGTTGGACAGCAGATGAGCCACTCAATCCAGGCTGGCCTTTCTTGCTTCAGGTTAGCCCAGTGATTTATCTGCTCCACTTTCTGCCCCACAGTTTTGTTAAACCTTGCCACTACTGCCTCTAGCTGTCCAACCACATAATACCCCAGGACTTTTTTCCTGAGTCCATATAATGCAACAGTCTTGCTGAAGCTAAGAAGGTCTGGTTGGTTCCCATGTAGGGAGGACTAAGGAACCCAAGGTATAACACACAGAAGAAAGGTTTGGTGTAAAATGTAATAAAGAGGTTGTAAATTTCCATTCTTGCACATAACGGGATGGTAAAATGACGGAATTCTTGAACTGTGCCAATTCTTAATGCAAGAGGAGCTGTGTGTGTGTTTTAATGTGGCTGTAATTAGACCACTTCCCCAACTTGCCAGTTTACAAAGTTTTTTCCATAGAGGAACACTGAACATTGAACACAGCGAGACCCGCTAGCAGTGGAGACTAGACTCTCAGGGCAAATGGGACACTGCCCCACCAACCTCAGTCTGCCCTCAGCCTCCCCCAGCTACCTGCCATCTTTACTTACAGCCAGCCAGTCTCGCTCTGTCTCTGTCTCCACCTACTGCTTGCCTCTCTGCCCTCCCAGTTGCAATGTGCACCACCTACTACTGTTTCTAATCCAAGATGCACAGGAGTGCCCCATGAAATAGCACGGGCATGACACCGCAACTGTAATCACTCATGGAGTAAAGTTTGCTTTGCCTGAGTATACAGGAAACAGTATCATAGTGCCTTTATCGGAATGACCTAAAACCCATAAAGCAGAAAGCTAAATTTTGAGTTTTGCAGAACGCTTCTTCAAACTTGACGTGTGTTCAATTTTTGCTTTTGATTTTTTTATGGGGGCATTTTAGAAGTCCCGTTTTGTTTAGGAGTGGAATATTCTGAAAACCTTGATATCAAGCTGATTTGCACAGATTCTCTCCCCTCCCACCCAAAAAAAATCTCACACCTTGACCTCAACAAGAAGTGAGAAACTATTCCTGTTTGCCTCTGTGGCGGGGGACCTTAGCATGTGTCTTGAATTCTCCTAAGCCACTATCATTTTGACTGCAATTTGCACCTCACGTCTTTATCCTCTGCATTACATTATAGAATTGTAGAACTGGAAGGGACCCTGAGGTTCATCTAGTCCAGCCCCCTGCATTGCAGGAATATGCAGCTGTCCCATACGGGGGTCAGATCTGCAGCCTTGTCGATATGAGCACCGTGAATGGATGTTTTAATTATCATGTTTTTATTCTTTGTCTGTTTTGTTTGAATGAGTCTCTGCCCATATAATGAATGATGGATTGAGTCGTCCTGAGCCAATGGCAGCCCAGGAGCCACATTGAGGGCAGATAGAGAGAGGGTGAGATTGCAAAGAAGACGCATGGGGAAGACGCATTCCAAATGGGTGCCAACTTGGATAAAATATGGGGGGGGGACAGGTAAGCCCCATCCTACATAATCAGTCACGGGATGTGGCTCTCACACACATCATCTGAATGGCAATGCCCATCAACTTGGAGGCGGCAGCCCCCTCAAATATTTTATTGGGAGTTGGCTGCTATGAGTCCAGAGATGCTCAAATGCTTTTTTTTTCTTGACTGTGGACCACTCTGAGGCATCACACATGTGACCTCTCCAGTATTAAAGGCATGCAGATGAAATACAGCCTGCAACCTGTGAACCTGGTTGGTTTTAAACCCTGATTCCTTTGTTTTGTTGTTGTGTATGGAAAGCATATGCAAATATGCTTATCCTGTGGCAAATATGCTTATCCTGTGGCAAAAGAAGTTAACACTTACAGAACAGGGATGACCAACGTGGAGCTCTCCAGATGTTGTTGGACTACAACTCCCATTATGCCTGACCATTTCCTATGATATTCGGTGTGTGTATGTTGTTAATAAACCCGGTACAGTTGGGTTTCTCTATGGTATATCCTAAAATAATAGCTAAACAAGTCTTGCAAATCAGGTTGTGTTCCCTTAAAAAAAAAAAGTGTTGAGAGCAATGAGTCAGTGCGTCCGGCTGTTAACCAGAAAGTTGGTGGTTCAAGCCCACGTAGGGACAACTGTGGGCAGGATTCCTGCATTAGGGGAGGGTTAGACTAGATGACCCCTGGGGTCCCTTCCAACTATGATTCTGTGGATATCCACTCCCCCATGCTTTGCATTGGATAGATAGATGTGGCAGTGATTTAAGATGCAGATCTCAGTGTCATTTTCTCCTTCCACCCCTACCTTTTTTTAAAGCACGTGTTCATGTAAATTCATTGCTTTAAAGGTTTCAAAAACAACAACAAAGAGCTGGAAAGCTGCAACTGGAGAGTGGGTTCATGATGTTACTTGAGACAGTCAAACTTTATTGTATACAATTGGTTACTGCTTCACATTTGCAGGTCTGGTTGCCTGTGAACTCAGTCCTCTGCAGGGACTATTTTCTTATGTCCATTGACAATTTATCGAGTGTGCTTTCACAGCTCAGATTGATGCCTCAAGCAATGCCTCGAGCCAGTGTGGTGTAGTGGTTAAGAGCGGTAGTCTCGTAATCTGTGGAACTGGGTTCGCTTTCCTGCTCCCCCACACGCTGGGTGACCTTGGGCTAGTCACACTTCTCTGAAGTCTCTCAGCCCCACTCACCTCACAGAGTGTTTGTTGTGGGGGAGGAAGAGAAAGGAGAATGTTAGCTGCTTTGAGACTCCTTCGGGTAGTGATAAAGCGGGATATCAAATCCAAACAACTTCTTCTTCTTCTTCTACTACTACTACT
Organism: Podarcis muralis; assembly: GCF_964188315.1. Taxonomy (NCBI): domain Eukaryota; kingdom Metazoa; phylum Chordata; class Lepidosauria; order Squamata; family Lacertidae; genus Podarcis; species Podarcis muralis. Next base: position 19,352,539 of record NC_135660.1, read on the forward strand.
ACTACTACTTCTGCACACACTGTAAACTCATAAAAGTTGCTAGCTTTGTTTTGCCAGTTTTGTTTTTTACTAGCCTGCACATACATACATGCATCCCTCCATCAGCCACGTGTGGCTTGACAGAAGAAGATGAGAATGGGGGTGGGGGAGGGAGGGAGAGAGAGAGAGAGAGAGGAAGAATTTGTGTTTTTATGGCCTGCCTACCTTGTTGCAAGTGACTAGACCAGCCTGGTCAAGTACGCTCTGGTAATTATTACTTCCAGTGGTGCTAAGATTCTTCTGAGTGTCAGTTCAAAAAAATGAAAATAAGTACAGTGGTGCCTCAGGTTGCAGACGCTTCAGGTTACAGACTCCGCTAACCCAGAAATAGTACCTCGGGTTAAGAACTTTACCTCAGGATGAGAACAGAAATCGCACAGCAGTGGCACAGCAGCAGCAGGAGGCCCTATTAGCCAAAGTGGTACCTCAGGTTGAGAACAGTTTCAGGTTAAGAACAGACCTCCAGAACAAATTAAGTTCTTAACTCGAGGTACCACTGTAGTTGCAGGTAGAGGATGGAGCAAGCTTGTTTTCTCCTGCTCTGGAGGGAAGGACTCAAACCAATGACTTCATCTGATTCCTACTAAACACCAGGAAGAACTTTCTGGCAGTAAGAGCTGTATGACGTTGGAACAGACACCCATGAAAGGTGGTGGACTCTCCTTCCTTGGAGGCTTTTAAGAAGAATTTGAATGGTCATCTGCCATGAATGCTTTAGCTGAGATTTCTGCATTGCAGGGGGTTGGACTAGATGACCCCCGGGCTCGTTTCCAGCTCCACAATTCTCTGGTTCTCGGTTGCTGTAATCTGACTAAACTTAACAAGGAACAGTAGAAGAGCAATGGATAGTTGGTGTGATAACCCTGGGAGCGGGGCGCTCCTTTCCACTTCTTGTGCATAAGGTGAGATACTTGACTGGTACCTGGAATTTTCCAAAACTGCTGTCAAGATGTGGCGAAGAGAGCTAAAATCAAACAAGAGAGCAAGCACAAGTAAGGGTGTCTCCTGCCTCAAGTTGCTTCGTTCCAACACAACAAGCCAAAACTCTACACAGTACAGAGACCAGTGATCCACTCTCTGGCTGTTTTGTTAAGCCTTATAAAGGAAGGGCAGGATAAATTAGGTTGGGGCATTGTGACACTAGAGTTAATCCTATCTTTTTGGCCAGGGGAATCGGGCACAATGCAGATGCCATAAGCAGGACCATAAACTGTTTGGGTGGGTGTTGCCATCAGGAAAACATTAACTCTTCTTGTGGCACCATCCTAATGCAACCTGTTCCTATTCTCCATCCACGACAGAGCTGCGTTGATTTCCTGCTTGGCAGGGGGTTGGACTCGATGGCCCTTGTGGTCTCTTCCAACTCTATGATTCTATGATTCTATGATATTTTTAGTTATCCTTTTAGTTACCCATATTTTTAGTTAGTATTATGTGTAGCTTGCCGCTCAGGCCCCAATAATTAAATGGGAATTGACCAGGAATAGAAATATTTCTCTAAAGGAGACAGGCAGTAAGCAAGATGTGAGCCTCCCCTTCAGGAAGAAGCCCTCGATCTTTCACTTAGTAGATCAAACTGATCTGAGCAGTGGTATGCAACAGATAAGCTGGAAAATCTGGTTTTGGGTGCAAGGAGCCAAAGCCATTTTTCAGATTCTCCTTATAATGTTTTGCTCCAAGGCTGTGGTGCAGTGGCAGATTCTGAAGTGCAGGTGCTCTTTTACGACAACCCTCATAGTTATGCCCCTGTAGCCATGCCCCTCCTGTGCAACAGAGATAAATGTTTGGCCAACGCAGACATTATGGCCTCAGTACCAAGACAGCTTTTTCTCCCCATCCCATCCACGCTTCTGTTTTGTTAAAATTCAGCCTGATTAAGAGTTTTGGTGGGCTCAAAAGCTTAAACACACTTCTGGTTCTGGTCTCCCTTAATGGATGCCACTCCCATGATAGCGGAGACCGTACGATTCTGGGATTCTATGATTCTCCTGCAAGGAAGTGAAGAGACCCAGCAATATTTTGTCGCACTTCCAATAATAATAATAATAATAATAATAATAATAATAATAATAATAATAATAATAAATTTTATTTATATCCCGCCCTCCCCAGCCTTAGCCGGGCTCAGGGCGGCTAACAACAATAAAACAGTACAAAAGTACAGCATAAACAACACTCTAAAATCATTCATTATAAAATTAATAAATTCAAGCCACTGGCAGCCATTGGGCCAGAGCTCCGCGAAGATTGCTGAAGGAGGGAGTCAGGCTGTGCCCTTGCCAAAGGCCTGGTGGAACAGCTCTGTCTTGCAAGCCCTGCGGAAAGATGTCAAGTCCCGCAGGGCCCTGGTCTCTTGTGACAGAGTGTTCCACCAGATCGGAGCCACAGCCGAAAAAGCCCTGGCTCTCGTTGAGGCCAGCCTAACTTCTCTGTGGCCTGGGGCCTTCAAGATGTTTTTATTTGAAGACCGTAAGTTTCTCTGTGGGGCATACCAGGAGAGGCGGTCCCGTAGGTACAAGGGTCCTAAGCCGTATAGGGCTTTAAAGGTTAAAACCAGCACCTTAAACCTGATCCTGTACTCCACCGGGAGCCAGTGCAGCTGGTATAGCACCGGGTGAATGTGATCTCGCAGCGAAGACCCCGTAAGGAGTCTCGCTGCAGCATTCTGCACCCACTGGAGTTTCTGGGTCAGTCTCAAGGGCAGCCCCACGTAGAGCGAGTTACAATAATCCAGTCTGGAGGTGACCAATGAGTACTCTTTAACAGTGAGCCCAGTGTGGCCCATGGAATTGGGAGACTGTTGCACCCTGACTGGAAGGGAGTTCCATAGAATTTGGCCTGCAGTGCTGAGTGTTCACACAGCTCTTTTGGTTACAGCCCTTCAGATAGAGGAATGCCCTTTGCAAAGTCAAGGCACATGGCCGCCCTCCATTTGTCATGCCCTCAAACTTGGTTAACTGTTCCAGACAGCAAGGAACCCGAAGTAACGTGTGCGACGATAATTGCTCTGATCTCCAGTTACTTGGTACAATACATGATTTATTTGGATGACCCCACCCCCTCCATTTTTCAAAGGGATTCAAAGTAGCTTAAGGCGTTTCTGGTGCAATCTGATAATTTGGAAGCTTTTTACATTCATAATGCTGGCACTCAAGCCTTCTTTCAGTGACGCTGCCACCAGCTTTGTTGGCTTCTGTTCGGATGCTGACAACAAAGGATTAGCTCAGAGTTAATAAGGTTGTTTTGAGCATTTGAATCCTGCAAATTCTTGCGGTGCTGTTGGAGTGACGCTCTGGGATTGTGACATTGCACTTATTGGGCAATATGGCTTGAGTTGAGACTTGGAGCACTCAGGGATAAATACTTAGGATGACCTAATTTTACTCATAGAGTACACCCATGGGGGGGGGGGGGAATAGGTCCATTAATTTCAATAGGTTTATGCTGAGTTAAACTTAGCTGAATACAGTGGTACCTCGGGTTACAGATGAGAGTGTTGGAGATACGTGCAAATGTGTATGTGAACCCGGTCTTTGGGTGGGTGTTTGATTTTCGTTGTTGTGTATACTGTGTATATACGGACAATGACAATAAATTTATCTAATCTACAGACGCTTCGGGTTACAAACTCTGCTAACCAGGAAGTGGTTGCTCCAGGTTAAGAACTTTGCGCCTGGATAAGAATGGAAATTGCGCGCCAACGGTGCAGCGACAGCAGGAGGCCCCATTAGCGAAAGATCTATTTGCAATCCTTGTTTTGCTGATTTCATTTAATATTCTAATTTTCTGAGATTGTTAATTTGGGGTTTTCATCAGCTGTACGCCATAATCATCACAATTATAACAAATGAAGGCTTGACATATCTCGCTTTGCATGTCATGAGTCTATCTCATATATTAGTTTCACCTTTCAAGTTGAATTACTGAAATAAATGAACTTTTCCACAATATTCTAATTTTTCAAGTTTCACCTATATGTATCTGAAGAAGTGAGTATGCACACGAAAGCTTATACCAAGAACAAACTTAGTTGGTCTCTAAGGTGCTACTGGACAATTTTTTTAATTGTCAGAACAACACAGCTACCTGCCTGAATTTTGAACTGTATAATTACTGACAAACGCACTCCTGTGACACCTTGAGCTGTGTGAGCTCCTCAGCAATCTGGACATCTGCAAATACTCTCTAGGATGTAGAGTGCTAAATCCCTCAGATGGTAATGATGGCTATATTTATGAATCACCTTTTATATACGTCTCAAGGCAGCGTAGAAACATATCATAAAAATGGCAAAAAGAAATGCTTTTTAAGATAAGTCTTCATTTTGTATTGTTTTTAAACCTAAGGCTGGGGGGGGAAACAAAAGCAACTCTCATAAGCCTCAAGCCAGCAGGCAGGGATGCTGGGGAGCTGTTCTCCATAACACCTGGAGGACATAATCTTGGCTACCCCTAGGATAGTCACTTGTAGACAACCTCCTGCACCCAAACATATATTCAGCCCATGGCCTTTCACTGGTCTTCCTGATGATGGGGATTAATGGGCAGCTGTGAAATAAAAACCCAGCACCCCAGATTATTTTTAAGCCGTTCTGCAAATAAGGGTAGCAACCCATTTGCCTTGCAAAGAGCACTGGTAATTCTAGTCTTGCAGATTCCCTGCTGCAAGGTTTTCCCCTATCCTCTCTGCATCTATACTCTCCTGTTTTCTCTCACAGATCCGCTTTCCTGAAGCCAGCCTGAGCCAGCGATGGATCTGAAGCGAATGAAGGATTACATCTACTGGCTGTATTACCAGTATCTCCTGATCACCTGCAGCTATGTCCTGGAGCCCTGGGAACAATCCATGTTTCACACCATCACAATTACGGTGGTTGCCATGGTGGTCTACACGGCTTACGTCTTCATCCCCATCCACATCCGCTTGGCTTTTGAGTTCTTCTCGCAGATATTTGGAAGTCAACCCGAAAGTACTGCTTCACTTATGGAGTGATCCCACCAGCACCAGTGAGCAGTTCTTTGCATGCAGTGGAAAAAACAAACACCACAGTCTTCCTCTTTCTTTGACTGTATTTGTTTTGGAAGCAATTTTGAACATGTGGGTTGATGTGCATGCAGATTCCGCCTTCTCTTAACCAAGCCAGGCTGTCATTGCCCTAAATACCAGCTGGTTCTCTCTTATTGGACCATCTTCTATTCTGTTTAAAGCTGCAATCCTATCCAAGCTTACCTGGGAGTAAGACCCATCAAACACAGCTTACTTCCAAGTAGGCATGCGTAGGTTTGGGATGTTGGTGACAACTTCCACTTGTAATGTGTTGCTTTGCTAAGAACCTCTGTATGGATTGCATTCCTATGTGACACATCTTAAATGCCTAGTGAACCTGATTCATTATCACCTTTTGGGGACCACTGTTGGGTCAGGCTTGCATGTGGTTCACCCACCTGTCTTGCACACCTCATACCTTGAGTGTTTTCCTATCTAGCAGGAAGGAATCTGTGAATATTTTTGTTTAGGGGTAAGAGAAGAACTCTTGCAATTACTACGTTTAAGGCTTTTTCTTTTGAAAACGATGCTTTTATAAAAGTTCAGTAACTTTTTCTCTTGTGATGCTTCCCCAACCCCAGTTCCTCCCTGATGACACATATAAAGTAGCTCTTTATATAGGACTTTACACCTGGATTTAAAGGGGAGACTTTCAGCTTATGTATTCTGAGTAGAGAAGGGCAAAATTGGGAAACACATACCTGGTTTGGCGAAGGCTAAGCAGAAATCTGCCTACACAGATGGGTATTCTCTCCCCTTCCTCCTATAGCAGCCCTTTTGCTTCCCCACCTCCCAAAAAAGCTGGTCCTGTGAGGGACCCGCCACGAAAGTGATGGATGTATTGCAGATGGCTGCCACTGAAGGCAAAACGTGGCAGAAATGGGGTGGAGGGCTGACTTACGGGAGCAGAAGTGTTTTTCCCTCAAGTAAAGCTCCTTCTGGGTCCCAAACATGAAATAATCAAGAGCCTGTATCTCAAATATAGTTCTGTCAGGGCAGGAAAGTGTATCTGGGTTTGAGGGGAGCAGCCACTGCAATATATATGTTTTTAAAAATCTTGACATTTTGCAGGAAACAGACTCCGAGCTGTACCTGTTGTTTACGGTGAAGGTTTTGTTGTTGTTTTGCCTTGCAGCATGGAGTTCACTTTGCTGAATGCCAAATACAGAACTGCGTCCTATTCTGTTACTTTTCACACGAGGTAAATAAAGCATGTGCTCATGCTATTCTAGAAGTAGAAGCAATATCCAAATAGCTGCAAAGGCTCTAAAAGCATTTATATGGAAGATTCAGTACTGAGATTTCCTTTTTAGAAAGCAAAAAGTAAGCTGCCCTTGGGCCGACTTTTCTTTTTGCCTTTTAAATGTGTCAATGTTATACTTTTATCTAAATGAAATATGAATGCCACACAGGGCAAGCTTGCATATCTGCTAGATGTGCTTCTTGCAGCAATGCACAACTCTACAACTGCTGGAGGCGATTTTAAGTGTTAAATGTAAATAACACTCAGTGTTTGCAAAATTACATGCAATATCAGGAAATTGCTTCTTTTATGCAGACTGTGTGAGACACTGCATGTAAAAAAAAAAAGCAAGTTACATTGTTTCTGTCACAAAGACGTGTCTTGAAGATTTAAGAGATCTGAACATGTGTGCTGTTTTGCAGAAACAAGAATAAAGTTAAGTTTATTTTAAGAGGTGCCTGTGTATTATTTGTTAGGGATGCAATTCTGCTCACTCCATGCATAGTGAGAGAAGGGGTGAAGGCAGCTCTTAAGACAGGTTCATTGTCACTCCTTGTAACGCTAAATGAACCCCAGGCAATTTTTATGTTCTTGTTTCTTTGCTTCTTAATTGTTGTTGGCCTCCGTCCATCTCGAGAGAGAATGGAGTGTTCATCCGTGGGTGAAGTGAAACTGCTGTGTTAGCAGCACTGAAGTGACCTCCCCGGGGTGCAAGCCTGGGCAGTGTGTATAGAGGTCCTGGGCTACCCAGATGACAAGACACCCCCCCCCCTCGGCCTTGCTGATGTGGTCCAAAGGAAAGCAGAACAATATGTTTGTTACCAGCTTGGCTGCAGGAGTTGCCAAAAGGAGGTGTACAAGGCACCATCCAACTGTCTTGGGGACTCCAAGTTTGTGTAGGGTTTTCTCCTTACCCTTTTCTTTTCCTGAAGATGTCCCTCAAGGCAATGGAGGTTTAGGATCAGAGTTTTCCTTCTCCTAGATTGGCTACCTTAGATTGTCGTGGTGAGTGGGCTTGCATGTTCCTATGACCCTTGTGAGTGAAGCCGTTGGGAATCTCATACTCCTAGCAGGGTCACCCAAGGTGGTAAGGTCAAAGGGAAGGAGCTAGACAAAGAATGAGCCAAGAAGTCCTCAACAGCAGAACAGGCGGATGATAGCAAGTGGTATGTTACAACAGCTGTGAAGGCGGATGAAGGCTACAGTCGTGACTACTTCTTGCCATAGGAACAGAGCCCTACTGTGAAGACTGTGCGTTGGTCAGTGTGCACTGATCTACACAACATAAAACAAATTCACACACAGGCGTCTTCCAAAAACCCAACCCAAACCCCAAAAGTCCCATGGCGATTGGCAAATGGTAACGGGGGCAGGATTGTGAAATCTGGAAGCCCCTAGTCATGAACCGGTGCATGGGCAGTGGATACAGATTCAGTCGTTCTGACTCAAGGAACGAGGCAATTGAGCAGCTCGGCAGCTGTATCCATGACTGAGCAGCCCTTTTTAGGAACCGTGTTTATGGAAAACAATTTTACTCAGCTACGAGTGATTGCCAAAGAAGAAGAAGACCTTCCCAGGTTGACAAGCCCCATCTGCCCCCTCTACAGCATGTGCAGAAGCCACCTTCTTGACCATTGGACCCACTATTGGCCTCATCTGCTCAATCTGTCAGAGCCTGTCTTCACATGCAGGGGAAGTCCCTAATTCACCCAGGGTTTGAGACCCATTGGCTACCCTCACCTGGTTTAACCAACCAGTCTAAACCCTTTCCTGGGGTGTGGCCTCTGTTGCATGCTGGCAGCTTCTAGGAGCCACTGGTGATGGCTGATTGCAGGGTGGGGACCAAAGGTGGATGATATAATCATTGTATTGTGTGCATATGGTAAGGTAAAGGTTCATCTAGTTCAGTATTATCTCCAGTGGCTGGACAGTGGCTGTCCAGAGTTTCAGGCAGGGTTCTCTCCCAGCCCTGCCCAGAGATGTCCCAGAGATGAACCTCAGACAAAAGGGGAAAGGCCATAGGTCAGTGGTAGAGCATACAAAAGGTCCCAGGTTCAACTCCCCTGTTGCACACATGCAGATGACAACTCCATTATACAGGAAACAAATCAGGTAATGTGCATCAGGTGAAGACGTCCCCATTCTCTCTCCTCCTGGTGTGTGGAGAGCAGGGGGAAATCACCTTCCTGAGTTTTAAGCTGCTGGTGTGTACATAGCCTTATTTTACTGTCAGTGGGAATTGTTAAATGAATTCCTAAGGATTTAACAGACTCCGGAGTTTTGACTTGCCCTTTTATTCTGATAGATTGCTAGGTTTTGCTTATAGCATTTGAAAAATCGCTATGTTTTGCTTTGAGTGATCCGCATTTCTATATTTAGTACTGTTTTCCTACTTTGGGTTTTCCTCTGGAAGAAATAGTAGATATACAAAATGGGGAAGAAATGAAACGATATGTCCGTTGGGAGCTCTTCCCATCCTCAGATGCATCCCACAGCCCCTCCTAACTGTGTGAGCTGCCAGCAGATCTGAGGAAGAAGGGGTTATCGGATGCTTCTGCAGATATTAATCATCTGTGTTCAATGTTCCAAGCACATCAATCCATGTGCCCAATATAGCTGCATCTGGACAGAGACCTCCTATGGGAGCCACTCCTCACCCTGTCCTCCTGTGCACATAGGTGCAGGATTGCAGCCCAGGTTGGAAGAGGGGTGTTAACATCTGCAGTTGCTGTTTCCGTATGATGCGTTTATTGTGGAATTGCCATGCCTCATTCACTCACATTTTGCAGGTTCTGCTTCCATCTTTTTTTCCTTGGCACAAAAAGTCTGCCTGCTTTTTTGTGTGTGTGTTTTTTAAGGAGGACAGAAGATTGGTGCAAACTCAACAGTTAATAGATGCTCTTCCCATTCATCCTCTCTTTCTTTCAAAAGCAATGGTTTTGATGTGGGCAAGGATGAACCCATTACAGCTTTTGGCACATGTTCACTATTAACTTTTCCAGAAATACTATTTTATAGGCCAGTTAATGTTTTAATCAGTACATTAATTAGTGCAAAAATACTTTCCCAGCTATATATATGTTTAAATATAATAGTGGTTGCATGCTTTTCTATGAGAGTTTTATAACACTGTAGTAGCAGTAAATGCTTTAAAAAAAAGAGCTGTTTTCTAATATCACCATTTTAGCAACGTTTTCCATTAAACAGTTCTAATTCAAAAACAGTAATTGAACACTTAGCCCATTACTACCCATGAGATGTCAAAAAGCTACCACACTTAAATGAATAAAATACCTAATGCAAAATTAATAATTAGTTCTTATTATTAAGGATTGCTCAGAATTCCCCCTGCCCCAAATGTCCACTGAGGTGAATTGGACCTTCCTCTCCTTACAGAAAGTATGTTACACTCAACACTGTGCAGTAGATGGAACATAACAAGATGAACATGCAGAAAAATGCAGTATCCATAGTGTGGAAAGCCAATTGGGATTCTGCTTATAGGCTACAGAAGAAGAGTGATTTATGAGTACAAGACCTCCCTGTCTGGAAGCAGCCAATGCAGCCTGTTTTAAATTCATTCTGTGTCTGTCTCTAGGTAACTTTATACAGCACAATTTCCTTTCTTGATTATCTCTGTTTCGGAGGAGGAGGAACTGTTTCTACTTTGCACAGAAATAGTTATTTGCTAACGGCCTGTGCAAAGCCCTGTTGTCTGAAGGCTTTCTGTGTTGATGCTTTGTAGCAACATCCCTGGGAGGCAGGAGCTTCAGGGGTTGACAGTGAAAGCCCGTCTTGCTCAGATGTTTTCCCTTTTCTGACCTTAACTGCTGTGGTACTTCTTCCGAGTCCCCTGTCTCATTAGCTCCCTCTTGCCCCTCTGCACATTTTGAATGAACGCATGCTATGCTTCTGAATGCCTCTACAATTTGACTGCAGTCGCCATTAACAAACATCAGCCTAAAGTGCTTTGAGGCAAAGACAGCCTTTGAAAGAGGCTGCATGGAGCCTTTAGGAACAGAAAGCCCCTTGTGCAATGAGGCTTTCCTGTGCAATAAACAAAAATCTGCCCTTATTCCCTTCTGGAGGCCTTATAGAGTACTTTGTAGGTTCTCCATCGGTCGGAGAAAATAACAGAGGGCAACCAGAGAATATTGAGAAGCAAAGCAGCTTGATCTTTATTGAACTGTTGCAACAGGGTGCCCCCTTCACATGCAGGAGAAGGAGGAGGACCCAGAACCCAGGTGTGCCCGCCCTTGTATAGACATTTTAAATTGCCCGCCCTGGAGTCCAAGACCACCCCCAGAAACATCATACATACATAACAGAAGGAGTGTAGTTCAAGACCACCACCCCAGACACATCATACCTACATCACAAAAAGGGATGGTCTACACCAGAAATCTGTTGTTTATCTCCTGTCTGGCAGGTTACCTGTTAATGCTTTGTTGTTGTTGTTGTTGTTGTTGTGTTTGTTTAGTCATTTAGTCGTGTCCGACTCTTCGTGACCCCATGGACCAGAGCACACCAGGCACTCCTGTCTTCCACTGCCTCCCGCAGTTTGGTCAAACTCATACTGGTAGCTTCGAGAAAATTATCCAACCATCTCGTCCTCTGTCGTCCCCTTCTCCTTGTGCCCGCCATCTTTCCCAACATCAGGGTCTTTTCCAGGAAGTCTTCTCTTCTCATGAGGTGGCCAAAATATTGGAGCCTCAGCTTCACGATCTGTCCTTCCAGTGAGCACTCAGGGCTGACTTCCTTCAGAATGGATCGGTTTGATCTTCTTGCAGTCCATGGGACTCTCAAGAGTCTCCTCCAGCACCATAATTCAAAAGCATCAATTCTTTGGCGATCAGCCTTCTTTATGGTCCAGCTCTCACTTCCATACATCACTACTGGGAAAACCATAGCTTTTACTATACGGACCTTTGTTGGCAAGGTGATGTCTCTACTTTTTTAAGATGTTAATGCTTACTTGATTGGATACCCTGGAGAGCCTGGCCAGTCTTTCGTAATGATAAATACTTAGTTCCTGAGACAGGTCACAGGCTCACCCTATTCATACACAGACATACCCTTAAGACAGGATTTGTGAATGAAAAGACCATGGGGAGGCTTTTCTGTTTTCCTTGACCTTGCAGAGAAATCATTTGGTCAGTTTGGGAGTCAAAATGGTTTCCGGGCTGTTTTCCTGCGCTGCTTCAGACACGTGGTTCATATATTTATGTACGTGTTTTGCTTGGTACATTTATGAACATTTTTTATATATATAAGACCTTAATTTTTTTATTTCACCTGCCTGGAATGCTGTCCTGGTCTGGCAAAAGAATCCTGCCTTGCATTAGTTTGATGAAGTAATGCCATTAGCATAAGGATTTTCATTTGTGCAATGGAACATCTTCTCCCCATGCACAGGCTGTGCCTTCCCAGATCTGTCAGGAGGCTTGGGGATACACCCAGAAGGGATGGGAGGGCGGGGCTGTAGTGGGCACATGGGGAGAGGAGAGGGGGAAGTTCCACTGCACAGCGAGAAGCACCTTGCACTAGTGGACCTGCCAAGAGTATTTGGAAACCTGAACAAAAGGCTCCACGCTGCAACATTTTGTAGCAGGGCCTCACTTGTTCCATTGCATTGCTGTGGGCTGGACCTCGGCTAAGTTAGTTATGCCTTAGTCTCAGTGAAATCAATGGGATTTAATTAAGTCATAACGAACGTAAGCTTGATTTCAGTGGGACTAAGGCATGACGTACTGTATCTAATCACACATGCTTGGAAAAACCGAACTTTCAACATCAGAATGTCATTGTACAAACCTATAGTCTGTCTCCCCTTCATGGATCACTGCCTTGCCGTGAAAACGAAGATAATGGCCACTGGTCCCATCACCTCCTGGCAAATAGAAGGGGAAGAAATGGAGGCAGTGAGAGATAGAGATTTTACTTTCTTGGGCTCCATGATCACTGCAGATGGTGACAGCAGCCACAAAATTAAAAGATGCCTGCTTCTTGGGGATGCCTGCTTCTTGGGAGAAAAGCAATGACAAACCTAGACAGCATCTTAAAAAGCAGAGACATCACCTTGCCAACAAAGGTCCGTATAGTTAAAGCTATGGTTTTCCCAGTAGTGATGTATGGAAGTGAGAGCTGGACCATAAAGAAGGCTGAGCGCCGAAAAATTGATGCTTTTGAATTATGGTGCTGGAGGACTCTTGAGAGTCCCATGGACTGCAAGAAGATCAAACCTCTCCATTCTAAAGGAAATCAGCCCTGAGTGCTCACTGGAAGGACAGATCCTGAAGCTGAGGCTCCAATACTTTGGCCACCTCATGAGAACAGAAGACTCCCTGGAAAAGACCCTGATGTTGGGAAAGATGGAGGGCACAAGGAGAAGGGGACGACAGAGGACAAGATGGCTGGACAGTGTTCTCGAAGCTACCAGCATGAGTTTTGACCAAGCTGCGGGAGGCAGTGGAAGACAGGAGTGCCTGGCATGCTCTGGTCCATGGGGTCACGATGAGTCGGGCACAGCTAAACGACTAAACAACAAAATAGTCTGTCTGCATTTGCAATAATGTGTGCAGTTTCATTCACCTCACCTCAGAAATGATATTGTAGAGGTGGGGAAAGTTACAGAAAGGGGCAAGCCAGTTGATCAAGGAGGTGGAGTGTCTCCTCTGTGAAGAAAAGTTGCCGCATTTGGTTTAGAGAAAAGGTGAGTGGGAGCAGATATGATAGCAGATGAAATAATGGATGGCGTGGAGAAAGTGTTCCCCCTCTCTCATAACATTAGGACTTGTGGGCATTCACTGAAACTGAATGTTGGTGCATGGTTAAACTATGGCACTTGCTGCCATAAGAGGCAATCATGGCCACCAACTTGGATGACTTTGAAAGAGTGCAGCAGTGAGTTCTGCAGGCTTAGGTTGGAAGGTCAAACAAGACTACAGCCAAGAAATTGAAGCAAACCAACAGCCAGGAGGCCTGATCTTTATGGTTGCAACTAGGCTCCCAACTATATAGAAGAAGCCCCAATCAGTGGGTTACATTTCAAAGTTTTCCATAATACATCTCAGGATATAGATATGTCACAGCAAAGGTGTGGTCTCAGGTAGAACCTGAGATCTAGGCATGCCCCTGTCACTCAAATGTAGTCTTTTACACTTACTCCATCACAGTACAAAGGAAAGCATTTAGAGTTTCCAGGTTCCTGAGTCGAGTCAACCACACCCCTTTGTCTTGACTGGGCTTCATCCCACTATGGGGTAGGTAGGCATTGTGACTGAGGTGGTTATCTGTCTGGCACTCTTGGGGCTGGATATCACCAGTCAGGACTCCTTGGGAAGGCCCTGCAGACATGACTGTACATCTCAGGGATTATGGTGGGCTCTCTCACTCCTCCCCTTATACCTCACTTCCCGGGGTCCTAATGCCATTAGAACTGAGAAGATTGATACGAGTGATTTCTTATGAATTCCTAAGGTTTACCCATTGAGCGTAGATACATTTATCAGTGAATTTGGTACTGACACTTTCCCTGTTTTCCTTTGTTGGAGACCTGGGGCTCAGTGGGGAATCGCAGGCTCCTGAGCTGAGCTTCCATGCAGAAGCAATGCCTTTGCAGATATGCTGCTGTTATTTTCCCTTGACACTAGAGCAGTGGTGGCCAAACGTGGCCCTCCAGCTGTTTGGGGACTACAATTCCCATCATCCCTGACCACTGGTCCTGTTCGCTAGGGATGATGGGAGCTGTAGTCCCAAAACAGCTGGAGGGCCAAGTTTGGCCATCACTGCACTAGAAGATTTGATTTGACAGCTGAAAGGCAGGGAAATGTGCGTGAGCAAATGGTTTGGTAATGTGCAGTGGAGACTCTGTAGTCTCTCACCCCGCCTTCCACTTTTCCGGTAACAAGAGGACTGGACAAGTTTGTGCATCATAAGGCTATAGATGGCTACTAGCCATGATGCACACACTCTGCCTCCACAGCATGCTTCTGAACACCAGTTGCTGGAATCCAACTTGTTGGTCACTGTGAGGACAGGCAGCTAGACTAGGCTGGCCCTTGACAGCCTCTTCATATGTTCATAGTCTTCCTGCAAGTTGAGCAACAGCCTGTATCCAAATACTTAGCATATGTCAGGTGTTGCCGGATTGTATTTGGTCTAGTGATGGTCAAGCCTGATAAAGCTGGCAGTTCAGGTTTGGCTTGTATTGCTGTTTAAACATCCTCCCCCCATTTTTCTGCACATACCAACCCTTCCTACCTCTCACAGGTCCCCCGCTTGCCCTCTGGCAACCCAGTGAACAGAGAGATGCTGAGATAAGTCAAGTCTGTGATTAAGAGAGTTGCAACAGGTTTGCACACAGATAATCCGATAACCACTGGTCGGTATGATTATAGACCCTTGTAAAAAGCACAGTGGAGGAATATTTGAGGATTCTAAAGCACCCAATGGAAATATCAGGAGTAGCCAATGTGTCCTCCAGATGTTGTAGGACTAGAACTCCCAGCCACCAAGCCAATTTTCACTTTGCACCAGGCTCCCAGGAAGAAGTTATTTAGCTTGTGCACCCTTCTGCCACCACCATCCCTTAACAGACACACAATGGTGGGGCTTAGCTAAGTTGTCACCAAATTTTGGAGACTTCCTTGGTATGGCAGAAACTGATGGCTTTTTAGGGAGGAATGGGATTGACTGTAGCCCCCATCACTCTGATAAGCCTTACCTTTCAACTGGATGGACCATAATTCAGTGGTACAGAAAAGGCTTTGAATGATGCAGGGAATGCTTTGAATGATGCAGTTAAAATGATCTGGATGCAGGCGATGGGAAAGACTTCTGCCAGTCAAAGCAGACACTGCTAAGGTAAATGTACTTCTGCAGGGCTGTCTTAAGCATATCCGGCACTGTGGTGCAAAGATCCCTCGCCCCCCCCCCCGACCCCCGTTTCCCACATCATACATTCGACACACATTGAAAGCACATGATTCCCCCCAGAGAATCCTGGAAACTGTAGCTTCCCACTCACAGAGCTACAGTTCCCAGGATTCCCTAGAGAAAGCCATGTGCTTTAAATGTGTGGTCTACAACTGGTGTCAGCAGCTGAACATCTGCTTCACATGCGGAAGGTCCCTGGTTCAGTCCCTGGCATCTCCAGGTATGCTGGGACAGGACCGTGTAAAAATCCCAGAGGGCTGTTGTCAGTCAGTGAAGACACTATGGAGCTAGGTAGGCCAGTGATCCAACTCTGATTACGTTATCTCTCTATAAAAGTAGTATTTCATTTCTTCAGGTCATGTGTCCCTTGTTAAACTGGCATTGTGGAGGAGGTTGTCCTATATAATGGACAGGGGGAGGGGGAGGATTCTCCTTTATGGAAAAAAATAGGTGTCAGGGAACTGCCACCGGCTCACAGACAAGAGATGGAAGGGCAGTTGTGTTACAGGGAGCCTCCGAAAATCTTGCCAAGCGGTTCCTCTTCCGGCGAGGAGGAAAGCCCCACCTCCAGTGGAGAAGAGGTGCAAGGGCCAGTGGATGCTAGGGAGAGCCTTAATACTGAGCCTGAGCAAGCCGGAGAGGCGGGGAGCACGCCCTTGCCATCGCCCATCCTGCGCAGTAGTCTTCAGCGCAGGGAGAGGCGGAAAAGGCTGGGGGTGATGAGACTTTTATGCTGGGGGAGGTACAAAAACAGACCACTCCCGGATTCTGCTAGCGATTGAGCCAGAAACTTCTCCCGGTTTCTCACCCCAGGAGCATGTGCTGAGCAGGGCTTTGCTAGGGAAAGGGGTGCTAGAGCAGAGATACGGTGTTGGGAGAGCCCTTGATCTTGGTGTAGAAAGTTAAATCTGCTGGAAGTGGGGAGAGGGCAAGGCTGCTTAGTTTGGAGATCACAATTTACAGCGAGCCGAGGAAGGAAACACGGTCCTAGTGCCTCCTACGGGCACTGGAGGCACGCAGGCACCAAGCCCCCACTCCGCCTCGCTTACCTTCCTGCTCTCCCCTCCCCAGATTCTCCTCCTTGCACCCTCCACAGCTTGGCGCCCTGGTTCACTGCGCCAAAGCCCCTGTACTCCGGTATGGCCTAGGCTGCTTTGTTGGTTCCTAAAGTAAAGGGACACGTGATCATTAGGTCCAGTTGCGGACGACTCTGGGGTTGCGGCACTCATCTCACTTTACTGGCCGAGGGAGCCGGCGTACAGCTTCCGGGTTATGTGGCCAGCATAACTAAGCCACTTCTGGCGAACCAGAGCAACCCACGGAAATGCTGCTTACCTTCCCGCTGGAGTGGTACCTATTTATCTACTTGCACTTTGATGTGCTTTTGAAGTTAGGTTGGCAGGAGCAGGGACCGAGCAACAGGAGGTCACCCCATCGCGGGGATTCGAACTGCAGACCTTCTGATCGGCAAGCCTTGATTTAGACCACAGCACCACCCGCATCCTTGGTTGGTTCCTAGGAGCTACAAAAGCTTCTTAGCATGGTTTGTAAGCAAACACAAATACATCTTCATGTGGCAAATGAAAGCACTGCCAATGTCCCGAGCTAACGAAGGGATCAGAATAATTATTTTGAGCGAAGAGAGCTGAGGTTCAGCATATCTGTGGTTAAAAATAAACCTGTAATGGAAGTGGAGTCACGTCAAACAGTTCTGACTTCACAAAAGACCCATTTCACACAAAGGATAGGCTTTGTACCATCTCTTCTAGCACTAAGTGAAAGCCTGTAATTTCGAAAGCTGTATTTCAAGCTTCAAAAGAATCACAAAGGGTTGCAAATGAGGAGGGTACAGTACTTACCACAGGGCAAAACAAAGCAGAGTGCTGATGGCCTGAAGTCATTTCAGATGAGGTAGCATAATCAACAGTTGTTTACAACTCCATAGTTCATGAAAAAATGAAGAATTTCGTGGAGACGTACCATTTGTCTTTAAGTCGCCAGAAGATTCTCTGCTGCTTTCCATGCAATATTGTAGCACAGCCAGCTATCCCTGTAAAACTGTTTCAGACATTGCCCTATAACTGGCATTTAAGGTCAGCCTCCATGACATGGATGGGAAAACTCAGGCTGATGGTGGGGCAAATGTGGCCCTCCAAACCTTTATATCTGGCCCACTGAACTGCCCCCTAATCCACAAATATTACTGAAATTTTTCAGTTCGGATGACCATCACATCTACTACTGTGGGCAAGAAACCCGTAAAAGAAATGGAGTGGCCCTCATAGTCAACAAAAGAGTGGCGAAAGCTGTACTGGGATGCAATCTCAAAAATGATAGAATGATCTCGATACGAATCCAAGGCAGACCTTTTAACATCACAGTAATCCAAGTTTATGCACCAACCACTGGTGCTGAAGAAACTGAAATTGACCAATTCTATGAAGACTTACAAGACCTTATAGAAGTGACACCAAAGAAGGATGTTCTTCTCATTATAGGGGATTGGAATGCTAAAGTAGGGAGGCAAGAGATAAAAGGAACAACTGGCAAATTTGGCCTTGGAGATCAAAACGAAGCAGGGCAAAGGCTAATAGAGTTCTGTCAAGAGAACAAGCTGGTCATCACAAACACGCTTTTCCAACAACACAAGAAACGACTCTACACATGGACATCACCAGATGGGCAGCATCGAAATCAGATTGATTATATTCTCTGCAGCCAAAGATGGAGAAGCTCTATACAGTCAGCAAAAACAAGACCTGGAGCTGACTGTGGCTCAGATCATCAGCTTCTTATAGCAAAATTCAAGCTTAAACTGAAGAAAGTAGGAAAAACCACTGGGCCGGTAAGATACAATCTAAGTCAAATCCCTTATGAATACGCAGTGGAAGTGAGGAACAGGTTTAAGGATTTAGATTTGGTGGACAGAGTGCCTGAAGAACTATGGATGGAGGCTCGTAACATTGTACAGGAGGCAGCAACAAAAACCATCCCAATGAAAAGGAAATGCAAGAAAGCAAAGTGGCTGTCCAACGAGGCCTTACAAATAGCGGAGGAGAGAAGGCAAGCAAAATGCGAGGGAGATAGTGAAAGATACAGGAAATTGAATGCAGATTTCCAAAGAATAGCAAGGAGAGACAAGAAGGCCTTCTTAAACGAGCAATGCAAACAAATAGAAGAAAACAACAGAATGGGAAGAACCAGAGATCTGTTCAAGAAAATTGGAGATATGAAAGGAACATTTCGTACAAAGATTACCATAATAAAGGACAAAAGTGGTAAGGACCTAACAGAAGCAGAAGACATCAAGAAGAGGTGGCAAGAATACACAGAGGAATTATACCAGAAAGATATGGATGTCTCGTACACCCCAGGTAGTGTGGTTGCTGACCTTGAGCCAGACATCCTGGAAAGTGAAGTCAAATGGGCCTTAGAAAGCACTGCAAATAACAAGGCCAGTGGAAGTGATGGTATTCCAGCTGAACTATTTAAAATTTTAAAAGATGATGCTGTTAAGGTGCTACACTCAATATGCCAGCAAATTTGGAAAACTCAGCAGTGGCCAGAAGATTGGAGAAGATCAGTCTACATCCCAGTCCCAAAGAAGGGCAGTGCCAAAGAATGCTCCAACTACCGCACAATTGCACTCATTTCACACGCTAGCAAGGTTATGCTTAAAATTCTACAAGGAAGGCTCAAGCAGTATGTGGATCAAGAACTCCCAGAAGTGCAAGCTGGATTTAGAAGAGGCAGAGGAACCAGAGACCAAATTGCAAACATGCGCTGGATTATGGAGAAAGCTAGAGAGTTCCAGAAAGACATCTACTTCTGCTTCATTGACTATGCAAAAGCCTTTGACTGTGTCGACCACAGCAAACTATGGCAAGTTCTTAAAGAAATGGGAGTGCCTGATCACCTCATCTGTCTCCTGAGAAATCTCTATGTGGGACAAGAAGCTACAGTTAGAACTGGATATGGAACAACTGATTGGTTCAAAATTGGGAAAGGAGTACGACAAGGCTGTATTTTGTCTCCCTGCTTATTTAATTTATATGCAGAATACATCATGCGAAAGGCTGGGCTGGATGAATCCCAAGCTGGAATTAAGATTGCCGGAAGAAATATCAACAACCTCAGATATGCAGATGACACAACCTTGATGGCAGAAAGTGAGGAGGAATTAAAGAACCTTTTAATGAGGGTGAAAGAGGAGAGCGCAAAATATGGTCTGAAGCTCAACATCAAAAAAACGAAGATCATGGCCACTGGTCCCATCACCTCCTGGCAAATAGAAGGGGAAGAAATGGAGGCAGTGAAAGATTTTACTTTCTTGGGCTCCATGATCACTGCAGATGGTGACAGCAGCCACGAAATTAAAAGACGCCTGCTTCTTGGGAGAAGGGCAATGACAGGCCTGGACAGCATCTTGAGAAGTAGAGACGTCACCTTGCCAACAAAGGTCCGTATAGTTAAAGCCATGGTTTTCCCAGTAGTGATGTATGGAAGTGAGAGCTGGACCATAAAGAAGGCTGATCGCCGAAGAATTGATGCTTTTGAATTATGGTGCTGGAGAAGACTCTTGAGAGTCCCATGGACTGCAAGAAGATCAAACGCATCCATCTTAAAGAAATCAGCCCTGAGTGCTCACTGGAAGGACAGATCGTGAAGCTGAGGCTCCAGTACTTTGGCCACCTCATGAGAAGAGAAGACTCCCTGGAGAAGACACTGATGCTGGGAAAGATGGAGGGCAGAAGGAGAAGGGGGCGACAGAAGACGAGATGGTTGGATAGTGTTTTCGAGGTTACCAGCATGAGTTTGACCAAACTGCGAGAGGTAGTGGAGGACAGAGGTGCCTGGCGTGCTCTGGTCCATGGGGTCACGAAGAGTCGGACACGACTAAACGACTAAACAACAACAACAACATAACATATCAGTGAGATTGACTGTAGTTGGCTTTTGTTCTCATTACCTAATAAACAAACTGTATGAATAAACTTTTTAAAAGCAACAATTGAAAAAGGGTCTCTAGCCAGTGACTACTCTGTTTAGTCCAAATTGTTACAGCAAAGATGTTAGTACAGTGGTACCTCAGGTTACATACGCTTCAGGTTATATACGCTTCAGGTTACAGACTCAGCTAACCCAGAAATCGTGCTTCAGGTTAAGAACTTTGCTTCAGGTTGAGAACAGAAATCGTGCTCCAGCGGCGTGGCGGCCCCATTAGCTAAAGTGGTGCTTCAGGTCAAGAACAGTTTCAGGTTAAGTACGGACCTCCGGAAAGAATTAAGTACTTAACCCGAGGTACCACTGTACCTGCTTTAGTTTAGACACAGCATTTCTGCCATCTGCTGGGCACCTTCAGAACCACAATTTCATTCAAGCCATCAAAGCAATTGTGCCTGACAAAGGACGGACAAAGCCGATTCCTGCTTTTAAGCCATAGCCTGGGTATAACAGTGGGGTTTGTTTGTTTTTTGCCAAGGCTGCAGTCAGTATTGTAGACCTGTTTTAAGGGTGAAAATTCCAAATCAGTGGCCAAAGCACCAGGCCCGTTGGTAGACCAGCTCTGTTACAAAGATGTACCTGCAAACATGAAGCCTGGCAACGTTCATGGTGACATGGTTGAAAATCATGTATAACAAGAAAGGGTAGCAAAATTCATGCTTAAAAGATGGTCTGACAGTTGGTACCAGAGGAGAAATGGGACAGAGGAGAAATACACCATGATTGATTTTTGAACTCTTGCTTGTTTGGAGATTTGTTTGAATGAAGGGTGGCAGAGAAATATAACAAATCTTTAAAAGTGTGTCACCAACATGAAAAGTTTGGAAAGGTCTGTTCTAACCCTCCAGAGCGGATTTGGGGAAGGCGTGGGGCAGGGGAAGAGGTGAAGGCCCCACTGCCCTGGCAGGAGCCCTTGTGATGTCTTCCACTTGCTGAATCTGGCCACTTGAAATTAATTGGCCTAAATTACTTGTGGAAATCAGTGACCACAAGTAAATTAGGCCCATTAATTTTGATGAGTCTGAGTAAAAAACTTAGATGGGAATTCCACAACAACAACAACAACAACCCAAGCAGATGGGCGAGGTATAAATAAAATTATTATTATTATTATACACGGATGCCAACAATTTTACTGCTTATATTGCATATTTACAAAATAGATATCCCATGCACATATCTGTTTTGTTATTTATTGATATTTAACTGAAAGCTTTTATAACGACTGCTCTGTTTCTACTGTTGCCTTTCTTTGAATTTTTGGGTTTTATTTTTTTATTTTTTATTAATTATCTTGCTGTGTTTTATGCAAACCCGCTGAGGGATTTTGCCCTCAACGATATATTAAGGAATGATGGTGACACTTTCGTTGCTCTTTTAAAATAAAATTCTTATTGGAAGTGAAGAACGGAAAGGAAAGCGACGCCTGCTCTGCCGGGATGCAATCTCCCTGTTACAACGAGTCAAGCTTATGAAGCCAGCGTTAAAAAAAAGAAAAGAAAAATGGACCCCTGAGCATCTGCAGAGTTCACTTCTCCCTGCCACCTGCCCATGCCTCTGTCTCTATCCCTCCCCCCTCCCGCCTCCATCTGAGCAACGGGGCTTGCTTAGCACACCCGACGAGAGCAACCCTACGCCTCCGGTTCTCAACTGAACCTGCGGGGAGGGGGAAAACATGCTTTCCTTACCTCTACGTCGCCACTCACATGGCGACTTCCCGTCTCCCCCCCCCCCCTGGCGTTCTTTTCCCACAGTTCTCGCGAGAGCTGTGCGTTCTCTCTATCGCTCCACTTCCAGGACGTTGGAACGCGAGGCGTAGACCTGACCGTGAAGCGAAAGAAAGTAAGTGGCGAGGGGGAAACAGAGCGCGAGTCGCTTTGTGGGGCCTCTGAGTTTGGCAGGGGAGGAGAGGAACGCTGGGGCGGGGGGGGGGGGGGGAGGTTGTTTCGCCGCGCGCAAAACGACCGTTGGCGCCCTCAGCTGCGCTGGGCCCAACCGCCACGTGCCGCCTCGGCTGCTCTTTCCCCTCCTCCTCCTCCTCCTCTTCTTAATTTAACCGCTGGCCCGAAGTGCTACATCACCTCTCCACCCGTGGCTGAATATCGCTGTCGCCATCCTCTGCTTCCGAAGCTGTGGAGTTTGCCGCGTTGCCATGTGGGCAAGAGTGCCTCTGAGCGGGTGCAGATCGCTGCTGCTGCTGCCGCCAAGGGACCCCGCGACCTTTGCCCTACCTAGAGCGGGAAGGCGACGACAGGCTGCCATAGAACGTGGCTTTATCACTGAAATGGTTGATCCCTGGTGGATTTGTTTTTAAGATGATCGTCTACTTGGATGGGCTTTTTTAAGGATATAAATCTCGTTTGAGAGGCATCTGTTTTTCGTTTTCTTTCAGTACAGTACTTTGTTGCTCCCCCCCTCCCTACTACGTGTTGCTTTGACCTTACAGCCATGGGCATAGCCAAAGGGGGCAGCTGCCCCTCTAAATCAATAAAAACACTTAACTAACTGAGGTGCTCCTCCCCCCATAACAAAGCCTGCCCCCACCCAACACAAATTCTGGCTATGCCCCTGCCGTAGCTGTCAACTTACAGATTTGAAAATAAGGGACCAGCAGCCTTGAAAATAAGGGACATCATTTAGGGGACATCCATCAATAAGGGACAGCAGCGGGACATGGCACTGGAATAAGGGACTGTCCCTTCAAATAAGGGATACTTGACAGCTATGGCCCATGCTTACAGCCAGTCAGAGAGCCCCTGCTTTCCTGGATGCCAAATGTATTGTATTGCAAGTCACTTTGGGTTGCCATGGAAGTGACTGGCCAATTTAATTAATAATAATAATGTTAATAGTGCATTAGACTGGCTGTACACAGTCAGCTCAATGTCCCCTCATGCCAGCACTGATGTCCTTAACAGCTTTGGGACCCCACATATCCAAATAATAATAATAATAATAATAATTTATTATTCATACCCTGCCCATTTGGCTGGGTTTCCTCAGCCCCTCTGGGCGGCTTCCAACAAAATATTAAAATGCAGTGGTCTGATAAACATTAAAAGCTTCCCTAAACAGGGCTGCCTTCAGATGTATTTTAAAGTACATTTGTACCATTTTTAAAAGCTATGGCTTCGTCCAAAGAATCTGGAGAAGTGTGGTTTATCCATCACAGAACTACTGTTTCCAGCACCATTAATAAACTACAGTTCTCTGGATTCTTTGGGAGGAGCTAATGGCAAAGTGGTATAAAGCTGCTTTAAATGTATGGTACGGGTGTGACCTGACATATGTCACCACCCTACCTAGTACTTTCACCTCAGTATTTGAGCTCCATCAGTATCAAAAACATAAGAACATAACACCCACATAGATATCTGGTTGACGACAATGAGAACAAGATGTTTAAATGTTTGGCTTTTTGATCTGATCCAGTTGGGTTGTTCTTATGTTAGACACTCTCTGTAATAGTTGCTCTCACCTCACTAGGTGCTAATGCATTTCTCATTCTTGGGAAACACGTGTGAAGCTAGAGATGGAATACATGAAGGAGCCTGCAACGGTCAGCCAGGGGAACATGTGAGTAACATACTGTCTTTGACAGCCATACAGGAAAGAGTGTTGTCCTCCATGTGAATATATGTGCGGGAGAGTCACTAATAGTGTAGTGGTTAGTAGGCCTGGGTGACACCATATTGGCCCGAATATAAACCGCAACTTTAAAATTTGGGGGGAGGGGGAGAAAAAATACCCAAATATAAGCCGCTCCGTTCCTCACTGCTCCTGGCTGCATACGGGCGAGGGGGGCGACTTTCCCCTTTCCTCGCTCTCTCCCTTCCTGCCCTTAGGGGAGAGGACGGGGGACTATGCAGGGGACGGGTCCCACTTTGCTGCGCTCTGGCTCTGTTTGCCCTGGGCTCCTGGCTGCATACTGTAAGGTCGCGAATATAAGCCACACCTTAACTTTTCATAGTCGGAATTTGGGGGGAAAGTGACGCTTATATTCAGGCCAATATGGTATATTAATATACCAGGATCGGTATGAGGAGCAGACTGCAATGTCAGCTTCACTCAGCGGTATATCGCCAGCGTTCCTTCCTCCAGCGGCACTGCTAGCAGAGGGACTCGGGAGCAGTGGCAGTTTCACCAGCGATATACCACTGAGTGAAACTGCCATTGCACTCTGCCCTCATACAATGCAGAGGAAGAAACAAGCTGAATCAGTGGGGTCTTCCCGATCCCCAGCTGAGCTGCGCAAAGTAGCCCTGGCATTCATGCCCCTTGTGTGTGAGTGGGGAAGTGTTGGGGCTGTCTCAGCTGGGGAGGGGGAATCTTCCTCCTCCTCAGCTGAGCTGTGCAAACCAGTTGCGTTGTCCCAGCCCCCGAGCGCCTGTGTGAAACTGCCTCAGTTCCCGAGGTGAGAGCTGGAACAATTTCACCAGGTGCCTTGTGGGCAGAGGTAAATGCAGCTTGTTTTTTCAGCATCGCGGTATATCGCCAAACTGTGATGTTTGGCTGGCGAAACACCATGATGTTGAAAAGCTGATATCGCCCAGCCCTAGTGGTTAGAGTTTTGGACTAGGACCTGGGAACCAGGGTTCAAATCCCTACTCAGCAGTGAAGGTGACCTTGGACCAGTCATTCACTCTCATCTGAACTACCTCACTATTGTGAGAATAGATTGGGGGGAGCTCTGTAT
This sequence comes from Podarcis muralis, assembly GCF_964188315.1. Classification (NCBI taxonomy): domain Eukaryota; kingdom Metazoa; phylum Chordata; class Lepidosauria; order Squamata; family Lacertidae; genus Podarcis; species Podarcis muralis. Next base: position 19,377,504 of record NC_135660.1, read on the forward strand.
GATACCTGGAAGGTAAGGTGGGATATAAATGAAATAAATGAATAAGTTGATATCTCCTTATATGTGGAGGACCAAGGCAGAGCTGGAAGTTTTCCCCCCCAGTGTATTTGCTTTCCACTATGCAAGAATTTGCCATGGAGGGCTACTTTGTAAGAAGCAGTTCTCCCCATACATGTTCTACTGTTATTTATACTCTCAGATGTGTTGGAATACCGAAGCATTAGAAATTAGCAGTGCTAGAAACAAATAGTCATTTTGCCTACTTGTTCATGGGTCAGATCCTACTTTGTCAGGTGCATCTACAAAGTACTTCATAATTGAATTGTGAAATGCAAGAACAGACCTGACTCTCAGATTATTACTAATATTTGCATCAAAGCACTTGAATGAGCTCAATTCTTACCTTGTTCATCCTCAAAACAAGATTGTTGTTACACCGATCTAGCCAACTAGGCAACTGAGAACTATTTACTGAAGGCCATCCATTGAGTTGCCTCAGTAGCATTCGAACTCTAGTCTCATATGTTTGAATTCTAATGCTATCCAGGGAATAATCATGACTTTGTCTTTTGTGCATTTCGGTTTCAGTGGTCATTTTCTTTCTTCCTTCTAGCCTGTGCTGCCAGTGTGGCATTGCAATTCCACCCAATCCAGCCAACATGTGTGTAGCATGTTTACGGACTCAAGTGGACATAACTGAAGGAATTCCTAAGCAAGTCATTGTTCATTTCTGCAAACAATGTGGAAGGTACCAACTGTTTTCTCAATCTTAAGGGCACTGATATAACATAACTTTCCTGAGTGCTTATATAAACATTTTAAAAAGTAAAAGTAGATGCGTAGATCCAGAAAAAAATGCCTTAACTTTTTTTTAGGCTAAGGCAGGAGTGTCAAACTCAAATTCATCGGGGGCCGCATCAGCAGTTTGGTCACCCTTAAAGGGCTGGTCTAAGCAGGCATATATTGCGTTGCAACAGTTCGATCCTATGTAGATTTTAGGGAACCTAATTGTATATAGGATCGGGCAGATATTAGCTCCTCTGGAGCAATGCGGTCGTCCCACCAATAAAACAAAATGGGTATTAGAAAATGGAGAGCTGTGGACGGGCACTCATTTGGCAACCACATAAGAGGGATATTTCCCTGCTCCTGGAAGATCTCCGCAGAGGAAATTCAACAGGTGCAGTCTTTCCCCCCCGCTGTAGCCACACCGGCAGATTTTCTGCTCAGCACACAGAAAACCTACCAGAAAAATGTTGGCAGGCATTGTAACAATTAAAAGTTAGCAAGGAAGGCTCTCCCCCCTCCCCCCACCTCCAGGAAGGAAAACCCTTTTGCCCAGTTAATGCAGTTATTAAAGGCGCAATCCTCATTATTTTAAATGAAGCGGGCACACTTGGGAGACACCCCATTGAACTCAATAGGAGTCCCCGATTTCACACGCACGGAGAGAAACCGATGTTACCCATTATATACATTTGCAAGTGGCAATGACTAAAGTAAATAAATATTTCCTTCCCCCTGGAATTCCTTAAATATTTGTAGCTTTGTCTCCATTGTGCACAGCAGCGTATATTATTATATTAGAGTAATCGGAGGGGGAAGGGGAGAAAAACGAGCAAGCTGCTCATCGACGTTACTTCTTACTATGCTGCTGCTGCTGCTGCTGCTGCTGCGCAGGCGCTCTTAGCCGAAGCAGGTTTTGAACTCAACTTCCCAGGGATCTTGGCGCGCCTTTCATTCAGTTGCTTAGCAACCGGCGTACACCTGCCATGGAGCCGAAGGGGGAGCAGGAGACGAAAGACACAAAAGGTACCCCCATTCCCGCCCCTCTCCATTTCCCGCCTTCAGCCATTGCCCAGACTTGCCACCACGGGATTTCCCTCGAAACTACCCCTTGCTCTCAGTCACGTTGGCAACACTCCACTAGTATGGCACACTTTAAAGCGCCGCTAGAGGGCAGACGTTCTCTGGCTTGTAGGCTGTCACGCATGCGCTGAAGAGGCGGCTTTCTTGTGTCAAAAAAAAAGCGAAAATAAAAGGTGAAGGCCGGCGGCGGCTACACGGGCCACATGACGAGGTCTGGCGGGCCTTGTGTTTGATACCTGTGGGCTAAGGGAAAAAATGCAAAATAGTGTGCAAAGGCCTTGAGTCTGCTTGTGGCCAGAGTCCTTAAGCAGAATAAGAAGGTATTCAAAAAGGATTGTTCTGCATGTTTCAGTAGATAAAAGGTTTCGCCAAGGGTTTTGGAAGCTTCTGCTTAACAATGGCTGGTTCCCTCTCTCTAGAAATACAAAAATTGTCAATTACCATGCCTTCTTTCTGTGGCACACATTGCAGAGACAGATAGTAAGTCTTGTAGTGGGGAAAGAAGCACTTCATAATCACCACAACATCATTAGGGATTTTCAGAGCATAGTTGCTGAACAAAGAAATGTCAGAACTCCAACTTGGGGTGGGGGGCATGTAGCTAACTGCATACTTTCCAAGAAATATGGAATATACTTTGTGGAAGGTATGGGTAGACAGATTGAGAGTCTTCTGAAACAGAGTGCTTTGTTCTTTTGTTGCATGATGTGAGACAGTCTCGTCTTTTTAAAATTTATTGTTTGGTGTCACCAGTCAGATGCAATCCACCAGAAACTTCTTATACATAAGGGCAGTTAAAGTGAATAGGACTGCTGCATTGACTATAAATCATTGCTGTTCATGCCAAGATATTACATTTTATTTAAAGAAGTAGCTGTCTGACATAAGGACATTAATATAATTAGCATACATTAATGTTGAATATCATTATAATGTACTATGGAGGCATTATTGTTTTGGGGGGTATTGTTTTGTAGAGGGGGTTATTCTTTTGTTCGTTATTATGTTATGTATTTCTGTGTTTTTATACTGTAAACCATCACATGGGTCCCCAGATGAAGGGTGATGTGTAAATTTAATTAATAAGCCTTGATTTATATTTTGTATTTGAAATTGTTCATGTTTTTCTGCCTTTGTCATGGAGTTTGGCTAGCACAATAAACTTGATGATGAAATAAATAATACCCTGAGAATGTTGTCTAGAGAATTCAAGAGAAATTTTAGCTTCTGCAACTAGATTTGGCGAACAGGAAACTAAACTAAAAGGAAGACAAGGTTGAAATTTAAAGTAATATTGTGTTTATTTTAAGGTATAAGTAATCGATAAAAAGTACTTTAAAACCAGAAATATAATATTTGAAAGATACAAGTAAGGTATGAAACAAGGTAATAATTTGCTGATATTTTTATTGTAAGGAACGCAGGGTTCGGGAGATGTGGGGAAGCCCAGTAGGATATGTAAAAATATTTCTGAAAGTTGGATTCTCTTTCTTTTTCTTTTGTTGTTTTTCTTCTTTTCTCTATATTTTTTATAATTTTGACTCTGTATCTGAAAATGTAATAAAAAAATTTTTTTTTTAAAAAAGAGAATTCAAGAGCTCATATTATATTCACACTGTATAGCATATTCTTTGAAGGTCAGTTTGTCTTAATTGAGGTAGTTGTTGAGTTGTCAGTTACCTCCAGCCTCTAATGACATTTTGACTTAAACTTTCCTTATTGTTAGTCAAAATTCTAAAGCCTTTTACATCTGTTTACATCTGTTGTGCATGTTGATCAGCTGAGTTAGCAGGTACATATGTATGCATCATACTTAATCACAACTTTTTTGACCATTTCTGGCTGTAACGTTGTGAACCATAAACCTCTGTTTTTGTGGCATTCAGTAGAAAGCAATGAGTTGTTGAATGATGATGAGGAATTATTTTCAGATCGAAAAGACTAGGAAATTATTTTTGTGGCATTATTAGTGTTATGTAGTTATAATGCTATTTAAATATAGGCACATCATTGTATATATTTGGGTTGAGTCAATTTCATGTATTGCTTTTCTTTTCAATTTTAGATACCTTCAACCACCAGGAACTTGGATTCAGTGTGCCTTGGAATCAAGAGAACTTCTGACATTATGCCTTAAAAAAATCAAAGCTTCCCTTAGTAAGGTTAGTCTTGTAGCTCTATATTTTTATATGAAATTGGAGTCTACTATATTTCTGTAAACTTCATTCTGCTTGTGAAAGCTGTGATTCTTACGTGGAGTTAGCCACTAATAATGAGTTGATTCTCCAAGCAGATGTACTTTGGTTGTACCTTCCACTTCTATTTTGGGGGCACTGCATACAATGATAGTTCCTTAATGGTATGTACTGGGGCATGTTTACCACAAAAGAGCTGTTCCTTGATTCTGTGTTCATAAGTACCTATGCCATTAGAATCTATACCCATAAGCATCCACAGAAACATAGTGGACTGGGTTATCATTCTTCACCAGTTCTATTTGTGAGGAAAAAAGCATAATTAAAATTATAAGAAGAACTGAAGAAATACCACTTTCATGATGTGGCTAGACATGGAAGCTGCATGAAATACCTTCATCATTCAACAAGCAGTCTTTTATGAGAGATTGAGAAGCAGAATGGCCGTTGGACCATTTGAGTAAAAACCCCACTGCTCCCAGTGCTCCTTGTGTCCCAAGCTGTGAAGGACATCAGCAGTAATAGCCTAGGTGACAAAACCCCAACCTGTGAGGGACACTTAAAGTTAGGTGGCTACAACATTGTGGTTTTTTCCCTGAGAGCTGTCGTGCCCAAGAGATTCAGAGCAGAGTAGTAGGAACATGTGGGTGAAATGTTATTTGTATAAAGATTTATTTACCACGATATTGTAAAACACCAGGGCTACACTATAAGGCACAGCATAAAACTTAAAAAATACAGATAATGTGATTAAGGTATGAAATATGTTTTCATCCATCTTGTACAAGTCTGAATAGGCATTCAGACAAATGTAATTATGCTGTTATGTAGCTGGCAAAGAGATGATGATTTATTTAAAGTGCTAATAGGTGTAGGGATATGTTTGATGTAGCAGTTCCATTGGTGTAAGGGTTCCATTGATGTAAGGTAAAGTATTTGCTGCTAACTTATGGGTTCTTGTAGCAGATGGGTGGGGTATATTCTAAACAACAGTTTATGGCTCTGTACAGGATTTCACTCCATGAATTTCCAGTTTGTGCATGAAGGTGAGCTGGCATTCAACGCAAAAGTCAATAAGCCAATGGGCAAAAGCAAGCCATGAAGTGGAAGCAGGGACTATTGTCATCATTTGTTGATTAGGAGACATACGTAATAGTAAATGGAATGTTAAAAGTTTTAATAAATGCCATGTATCATTTCCTGTATTTTAACAGTGACATTAGTTGAATGTAGGAGCCCAGACCTATGTGGCACCATTTCTGTTGTTCAGCATTTGTAGAAATATACACTAATGGTAATCACGCATGCTCTTTCCTCCTGACAGGTGCGGTTGATCGAAGCAGGATTTGTATGGACTGAACCACATTCCAAAAGACTTAAAGTAAAGCTGACTGTACAAAAAGAGGTGATTAGACTTTGGAGTGACTTTTATAAATCAAAATTATTAGAGAATCCAGGAGTATGTTATAAGGTTATGTTGTGTTAGCTAGAGGAAGTCAAGGATGTTCTTGCTTGTGACTTGCTGAGTTCTGAACAATGTTGCAGCTGTATTATGCCCCATGAAAGTCAATCCCATTAAAATACTAGAATTTGCTTCCATATAGGCGTGTATAGAACCAGGCTAGAGGTTTCTGTACATTGAAAGGATCCAGACTTAGGATTGGGGACCGGACAATGATCTTTGTATTCCTTCCACTTGTATTCCTTACATTTCCATTAGTCAACTTGATAGCACAGTTGTGAGGTCAGTAAGAAAAAATAGCTACCGTATTTTTCGCCCTATAGGACGCACTTTTCCCCCTCCAAAAATGAAGGGGAAATGTGTGTGCGTCCTATGGGGCGAATGCAGGCTTTCGCTGAAGCCTGGAGAGCGAGAGGGGTCGGTGCGCACCGATCCCTCTGCTCTCCAGGCTTCGCGAACCTCTCCGCAAGCAGCGGGAGCCATCCCGCAGCTTGCGGAGAGTTGTCTGCATGCTGAAGCCTGCGCGCACCGAGCTCAGCGTGTCCAGGCTTCGCGGACCTCTCAGCAAGCAGCGGGAGCCAGCACTGGGCTCCCACGGCTTGCAGAGAGCTGCCTGTTTGGGGTCTGGGGTCTGGGGAAGCTCGGGCTTCCCTCGCCCCAGCCCCGCGCCTGGGGGAAAAATAATTTCCCCCCCTTCATTTCCCCCCCAAAAAACTAGGCGTGCCTTATGGGTGCGTCCTATAGGGCGAAAAATACGGTAGGTAGTAAGCTTGGAGTATTGAGCATTTGGGCTATTAGCTGTATCTCTTTTAATGCCAGTTACTTTTTAATTTTAATTTATTTAAACAATTTATTGACCACTAAACTGCAATCATCTGTAAGCAGTTTACAATGATAAAATATAAAAAATATATGAAAGAATTTCTATACCACCACATTATAAAAGATGGCATAATATAGAACATAAAATATCATTTAATTTTTCTAAAATGCATACAATTATTTAGATGACTTTCTAATCAAAAATTAAGTAGTTGCAAAGACCTTTTGCCACAAAAATGTGAACAGATGCTTGAAAGTCAAAAGTGAGGATACCCAGCAAATCTCTGCTTGAAGAGTATTCCATAGCACGGGGTTGGCAACTCTAAATACCTGACTTCTAGTTGAGGCAAGTTGCTCCACCACTTCATTAAGGTCCAGGCCTTGCAAAGCCCGATTCAGATGTTATAGAGAAATAGAGCTGCATGCCATCAACAGGCTGATGGCACTTTGCTCCAAAACTCCTAATGACCGCTCTCAGTTGCTTTATATAGATGTTAAATAACAATGGGGTCAAATGGTACCCTGTGGAACCCCATAACACAGGTGGCAGGGGGTCAAAGAACACTCTCCCATGTTACTCTTTGGCTTCAACCACCCAGGTAGACTGTCAAAGGTTACTCCCCAGAAACAACCTAGTAGAAAACTTAATCTTGCACTTAACTTCCTTCCATAGGTGATCAATGGGGCAGTTCTTCAGCAAGTCTTTATAATAGAGTATGTTGTTCAGTCTCAAATGTGTGATGACTGCCATCGAGTTGAAGCTAAGGACTTCTGGAAAGCAGTGGTACAAATTAGACAGAAGGTATATTTGTGTTATATATACATGCATTTGTGGTTGCCTCGTGTACTGAACTTGTGTATAAAATATATTGCTTTTTAAACTCTGGGTTGTGGGGTATTGTTTTTGTTTCTTACTATGGTATATATTTTATATTGTAATCTTCCCTGTGATGCTTGGGTGAAGTATGGAAATTTAATGAATTTTGAATAAGTTACAAAATGCTTCAATGTTTTTGACAATTATACATATGCCTAGGGCCTAGTATGTTCCACTAAACTTGCTCGAACTTAATGCTCAGTAAATACAATACAGTGCTGCATATTTATGTATTCCTGTTTTAGTAATTTCCAGGGTCTTATGATCTGTTTGGGACGTGGGTGGCGCTGTGGGTTAAACCACAGAGCCTAGGACTTGCCGGTCAGAAGGTTGGCGGTTCGAATCCCAGCAACTGGGTGAGCTCCCGTTGCTCAGTCCCTGCTCCTGCCAACCTAGCAGTTTGAAAGCACGTCAAAGTGCAAGTAGATAAATAGGTACCGCTCCGGCAGGAAGGTAAACGGCATTTCCGTGTGCTGCTCTGGTTCGCCAGAAGCGGCTTAGTCATCCTGGCCACATGACCTGGAAGCTGTACGCCGGCTCCCTCAGTCAGTAAAGCAAGATGAGCGCCGCAACCCCAAAGTCGGCCATAACTGGACCTAATGGTCAGGGGTCCCTTTACCTTTTATGATCTGTTTGGACCTTGGGTGAAGTAGCAACCCTGTTGATCAGCCACATTTTCAGATGCCCTGGGGGCCTTTACATGAAAGTGATGTGTACAAATCTTATTTTTATTCTTAGACTCTACATAAAAAGACTTTCTACTACTTGGAGCAATTGATTTTAAAACATAGGCTTCACCAGAATACTCTTCGGATTAAAGAAATTCATGGTGAGTGATGTTTATGAAGCGACTAAGTTCTTGTAAAAGCAAATATGATATGAAGTACTTGCAGGCGTGAAGGAGAGGCTAGGTTTTTCAAAATAAGAGCTTTGACATACAATAAATATGATGGCTTGTGTATATAACGTTGGTCACACTTGGAGTACACCCATTGAAATCAGTGGGCTTCATTGGTTTCAATGGTTCTGCAGTGGCTAACAGTAGATATCGCCCATATAATTAATATTTTGCATAGAGATGAAGAGAAGTATATTTATTACTTGGGGCTGCCATGCCTGCTTGTGTTGCTCACCAAACCTCATCCAACCTTCCATTCCCTCACAGCTTGATTGTGATAAGCATAATATATTGTTAATGAAGGGAGTAGTAGTCTTGGGACTTGCATGAAAATCCATAAAAGCTCTGAAGAATATATATCCCTATGATAATATATCAATATGAACCGCCATGAGTTTTAATTCCATATACATGCTTTCAGATGGCCTTGATTTCTACTATGCTTCAAAACAACATGCTCAAAAGATGGTGGACTTTCTTCAGTGCACAGTTCCTTGTAGGTAAGACTGTCTTTAAAGTGTGTGATCCTTTGCATAGCTGCATCATTAATTAAGGTGTTTTAGTTTAGTCCCACTCAAGCTAGTGCATAGAAGTAGTTTCAGTGTTGCTCTGCCTGGATCAGGGAATCTGTTTATATCACAGAGACAGCAGCGGTGGCAATAGTGCCTTTGCCTCTTGCCTTTTTGTAGGTGCTTGCAACAACTACAATGCTAAACTTTAATTGTCAAGAGAAAGCAGCTTTCTTTTCTGCCTTCAAGATGCTGACCCATCCTGGAACTTTCCCTTTAGGGTCCCTTGTCCCACACACCTCCAGTTTGAGAACTTGGGAGTGGATTGTTAAACATAGCCAAAGATTCTCACTCTTTTTTGTCGTTTGTTTTCACTTTCCTGCCCAGTTTGTTATTGTAGCCATAGAATTTCCTTTTTTTCTTGTTATTTCTGATTTGGATTTGCTTTTTTTAATTTCAGGTCTAAGTCATCCCAGCGTTTGATCTCTCATGACATTCATAGCAATACTTATAACTACAAAAGCACATTTTCTATGGAGATTGTTCCAGTATGCAAGGTATTTTTTACTTGATTCCTAGCCCGTAATCAAGAAGAAACTGTGCTTGGGGAAAATCCTGTTAAATGGATTGTTTGCACTGCCAGTGCTATAGAAGCTATATCTGCTAAGATATATGCCCCATTTCATTCAGTGGGTCTATATAGGATTGTAGCTTAAAACCACAGTACTATGAGAAAACCGAAGCTATCTATTTTAATGCTAGCATGAATTTCAAAGAGCCAGTGTACAGATTTACACAGAAATCTTTATCTCTGGTTCAGTGTAGTTTGAAGGGATAACTTTCATGAGTGATTGAGATGTCATACCTAGAATTTTTCATACCATCCAGTATCCAAACACAACACATAAGGAGTCATCAAGTACTAAACAAGTATGTATGAATCCTCTTGAGAATGTTAATTATTGAACTGCAGTAACAGTTTTTCCTCTAGACTGCTGGTACAACACACTGATACGGCAGTAAAATGCATATTGAAGTATTTGTTTTTCAATTGGAACTTCTGTGTTTGGGAAAGACTTGGAGAATATGTTCTAAAGATTTCATAGATTAAGAAATTTTACCAGTGAAATGCGCCTACAGTTCTTACGGTCTGAAATCTTAACTACTAGCTTTTACAGAAATTCAGCTAAAGGATTTAGTTAGTTGCTTGTAGTTTCCTAATCCTCAGACCTCCTTTTAGCATTTTAGTCATTCTAACAGCAGATTTACTTTTTGTTTTTGTTTGGTAATTGCTTTGCTTTCTTTCCTTCTTTTCTCTCTCTGTTCAGGACAATGTTGTATGCTTGTCTCCAAAGCTGGCTCAAAGCCTTGGGAATATGAGCCAGATTTGTATTTGCCTCCGAATAACTAGTGCCATTCACCTCATTGATCCTAATACACTGCAGAGTAAGTTTTTGTGATATTTTTCATATTAAAATGTAATCCAGTAATACTAATAGGAATCACACTCCCATCAGAAATTTATATGAGCCTGAGGTTGATGTATTTGAAAAACTAAGCTACAGGCTACTATGATGGCATCAGGTGCATTGAAGAGAATATCAGTCCTATGTGATTTTTCCTGCGCACACAAATCAGAATAGTGGCTTACAAGTAACATCTGCATTACTTCTATATTTCTTGTCTTTCAGTTGCTGAAGTGGATGGAAACACTTACTGGCGTCATCCTTTTAACAGCTTGTTCCAGCCAAAGCAGTTGGAGGAATTTATTGTGATGGACATCAGCAGGGCCCATGGGAGAAAACAAGGTGCTGGTGCAGGCATGAAATCCAACAAAGTAAGAATTGTTATTCTCTTATTTGCACCTCTTCTAGAAGCTTGGCCAGATCTTTCTCCCTGCCTTGGAATTGTTTAGCTCTGTCACATGTCATTTGAAAGCTGTCAGACCATTGATCTTTTTAGCCCAGTTTGCTATTCTAACTGGCAGCAACTCTTTCCTATATCTGCTCCCTAAGATCCTTTTAACTGGAGAAGCTGAGGATTGACCTTGGGCATTTTGTTTCCTAACCAGGTGCTCTGCCTTTGAGCTATGCCCCTGAATTATATGTTAGTCTAAGTTCTTGTATTTTTGAATGAGGTGTACTTCTTTTGAAAGGGAGTTCTACATTTGAGATGTCACTCCCAAGAAGGTCATGTCCATCTTTGTCCATTTAATATCTCAGGTAGATAAAAATTAAAGGCATTTATGCACATTGGAATACGCCAACTTTTGCTGTGGATAAAGAAGGAAAAATAAGAGAATCCTTTTTAATTATTATGAATCAATTCCTACTGTACACTTTGTGTATGCAAAGTGCATTAACTATCACAATTCTGCATCAAAGTGACTCAGACTCCATGTGAAGCAAACCTATCTTTGTAGCGTATAAATTAAGCAAATCTGCATGGCTTTGCTTTATTTTTACGTTACTTAGTCAGCTTTGGTTTGACATGACATGACATGTTTTGCAAAATCAATTTGTAGGTCAGTGTAGCAACCAGCATATACCATTGATACATGGAATGACATTTTCATTACATTGCTAGAAAAACCATGCAAGGTTTTTCTAGCAAATATATTTGATACACACGTCCTTAAGGATAAATTGGGGGAAATTGGCAGTTTGAGAGGAAATTAAGATGCTGAATTATAAAATGTGAGAGACGGTTTGGTTCAACTCTTAACATATCCAACTTTCATTTTTAATCATATGTGTTCTTTTCCCTTTGTTATTTTGAAGCATACACTTGCTGAAGCCTGGGTGCAGAAAACATCAGAGTTGAATACTGATACCCAATATTTCTGTCGTACTCACTTGGGGCATCTTCTGAATCCTGGAGATCTTGTGCTTGGGTTTGTAATGCTCTATTCTGCTTCTGGTTGATGTTCAGTTCCATGCTTGCATACCACTTTAGAAGGCTGCAGGACTGTGCCCCTTCAGAACTAATAACTTATAATTGATGCTAATTGGAGCTGGTTTTCTGAAACCTTAAGGTACTCTGAAAGCTAGGGAGGTATGAGGGCTACAGGACTGTGCAAGGTAGACACCTCTGAGTTTTCTGCAATATAATGATTATAGGGAAAGTTGATGACAACATTGCATTAAAAGAAAGAGGATAAATTTGAGAATAACTTCCTTTTAATAGCTAATGCAAAATACAATGTGCAGTGGGCAGTATTTACCCTCATGCACCTACTTGATAAAAGGCAGAGTAATTCACAAAGCTGAATCTTTTAAGAGCAATACTTGTTCAGGGTTGTTTGTAATAGGCTTCTTACTTTAGTCAGAGGCAAGGTTCTACAAACCCATTCCCTAATGGTTAGTGCCTCTCCCTTTCTAGCAAGTGCCTAAGTTCTCTGAATTTTAACAAACCATTTAAAGGACTTCTGTGCATACCCCCAGTAAATGCTAATCCTGGCAATAAATGCTACTGTTATTTTTCTCTTGGAGACCTTCATCAATAGCTTTTGGCCCTGGGCATCATCCTGTTTCTAGGCTTAATAATATTCTTGACACAGAGCAAGCAGAGATGTTCTAGCAACAGGTTCTAATCAGGACAGCAATGGCACCAGTTTAGCCTCAAGGCCATGCTCAGCTCTTCTGCCCTTCTAATGCCAGACCCGTCCTCTTAGCCTCTTAGAGTGAATTTTTCTTCTTCCATTTCCAGCACATTAGCTGGTGGCCATCCCTTTTACACGCTTCAGGACTCCACAGTTAAAAACATCCCTTTGCAACAACTTTTTAGAGGTGGCATTGTGCCATGCCTTCAGGATTGGGAAAATTAAAAGAGAACGCTGAAGGCTGTAACGTGTCATTCACATGCTGACTCCTTAGATGCCCATAATAAATATTGTCGTATTGCTATTACAGCTGGAAAAGTGGAAAGTGTTATAAATGCCGACAAATCATTTTCGCACCAAATGCTCCACAAACTTTGTTTCTCTCCAGGCTTCTGCCAAAGTCCCATGCAGAATGCAGGGAGATTAAATCCTCATGCAGAGGATTTGAGGCAGTGGAAGCAGGGCAGAATGGGCTAATGGCAACCATATATAATAAAAGTAGCAAGTAAGCCAAGCCAAAATGTATGAAGCTCTGATCTGTCACCATTATATCAAAGCCTCTATAACATATCTCAAACCAAGCTGTTAAATGGACATATTTATATAATTTTAAAACACAATTAAAATCTTCTCAATGCCAGCCTTAAGGCAGCCCAAGTAGGTGGATAATTTGACATTTCCTAAAGGTACAAGGTCTTGAGTTTTAGCAAGTCTCCATTCTTGTTACTGTTTTGATTATTTGTTACATTTTCTGTATGAACATCCTCTGCTTTTCAAAACTTTTCCTTCTTACATCCCAGCAGTGCCTGTTGTTGTTGTTGCTGCTGCTGCTGCTGTTCTTGTTACATTTTCTTTCCCATTCTGCTTTGCTGTTTCTATTAGAAATATTGACATTTCTGAGTTGTGTAGAAGTATGATACAGTTAACAAAGAAACCCTTCTGCATATTCTTATTTTAGGTTTGACTTAGTGAACTGCAATCTAAATGATGAATTTGCAAATAAGATGAACCCACATAATGTTCCAGATGTGGTAAGTTTTGGATACTTCTTTCCTTCCTTAAACAAACATTTGGGCACTGATGAACAGTTGAGTTGAATTAATTTTATAATGAAATGATTTTAGAATGTTGTACTGTTTTATTGTTGTTAGCCGCCTTGAGCCCGGCTTTGGCTGGGGAGGGCGGGATATAAATAAAAATTATTATTATTATTAAGATCATCATGATATAGACCAAGAATCTCAATCTCTTTGCTAGCATAGGAATTTATATAGTCTTTGATTACCTTTATATGTCTGGGTTTCGTTTCCTGTCAGCCTAAGCTGTCTGTCAAGCCTTATGCCCATCCTGCACAACTTGGCTCCCTTTGTCTCCCACTAGTGTCTCTGTGCTTTCTGCCTGTTAGGTCAAGAAAAGTGTCATTTGATGAAAATCCTCCCCAAATCTTTTGCTTCTGCCTAATGCTAGACAATGGAAGCCTTGTCGATTCTGTCTAGGTCATGAAGGATCACTTCACCATACCTTTCCCAGTATGTGTAGTCATTCCAGAAGCAGGAACTGGAGCCTTGGTGGTCCACATACAGCCCGTGCGGCTTGTGTTGCTTAGTCTGCTATAGTGGCCTTTGGTGTCATTGATACTGCTAAAAATAAAAATCACCCTCCTGCTTTTCCTGAATTTGTACCTTTGTTCATTTATTCATAGATGCATTATTTAGTCCCGCCAATATATCTCTGGTGTTTTTATACTGAGGTTTTTATACTTTCTGTTTTTTCTTTATTTTTTTGTCATATGGAAATCTTAACACCACTTTAATGATTGCAAACCTGAATATTCTGGTGGAATAGTTAAGAGTATGAGCGATGAGTTCAGTCTCTGCTTCAAATGTCATTCCACCCATGAACTGACAGTGTGTATAATATGTCACATTCCGTGTCTGTCTTCCTTTCCCAGACATTAACATGGAGGCAGTAATGCTGGCAAATCTTACAGTAATATACAATATATATGAAGTACTTTGAGCATTTATGGAAAGCAGTACAAAAATATTTAATAGCTTCCTTCAATATTCGTTCCCCCCACTGCCCCTTGTGGTCAGTTTTAACACTACAGCTCTGTAGTTGCTTCAAATACCAACAGGGCCGTCTTTATCCAGGGGTGCAGGGCACCCAGGCGCCAAATTTATTCTGGGGGGGACCCAAAAAACCTCAACAAATTTGGAGTTGCCCCCCTAAAAAAAATTGGGGCAGCTAAACTACATTGGGGGACGGCTAAATAAATTGGAGGGGCCACTAGGCAGATCTTTGCACCCCGGCAGCGTATATGCTAAAGACGGCCCTGAATACCAATTTTCATTTAAGCTTTCTCTTTTAATGGATCCCTTAGTATTGTTCTGTAAGTGGTATTTCTGACACAGTACCTCGCCTTCCCCTTTCCATTCTTAGGTTTTGATCAAGAAGAGCTATGATCGCACAAAACGTCAGCGTCGCAGGAACTGGAAACTGAAAGAATTAGAAAGAGACAGAGAGGGCATGGATACAGATGATGAAAGGTATTGGGGGGGGGGGCTGTTCTGTATTATCTCCCATTTGTTCAACCACCCATTACATAATTTTATGAGCAAAATAAGGTGGTAGAGAAAACAACTTGGATTTCATGCATGCTCTTTAGACCAGGGGTAGCTAAAGTTGTATCCCCCCGATGTTCATTTCCAGTTCCCATCATCCCTGACCATTGACCTTGTTGGCTGGGACTGCCCTAGAGGGCACCAAGTTGGCTCCCCCTGAGTTTAGACTAATGCTGAGGCTTGTGGCTGAATTCTATCATGGGTGCCATGTGAAGAGTTCTGTTAAGTGTTGAAATCTACAAGATACTTTGTAATAAAAATTGCAACATGGATTTCACAAAATGAGGCAAATGTGGGACAGTAGACCCAGAGGGGGAGAGAACTGGCCCTTTGTGTATTTTGCATTTTGAAAGTTTGCAAAAGTTGAACATCTAGACAGGAAATCACAAGGTGATTTCTAACCATATTAGACTAATGTTCTACTATAATCTCCCAAGAAGTCAGCGAGCTCAAAACTCACTGAGTTTCAAAACCCAAGATGGAACATAAGAGCAGTCCTTCTATATTAGACCCCCCCAAAACCCATCCACTCCAACTCACCGGATGCTACAGGACTTAACTGAGATTATTTCAAACATTGGAGATTGCCTCATCTTGAAATAGCAGGATGGGCTGTTGCTAAATTATTAAGAGAACTTTTATCTTGTGGAAGGATCCTAACTGCATTCTACCTTTGCGGGAGTGTGGTTTTCCAGTAGTATGCAACATAGTGTGCTCTAGGATGGGTGACCTCAGTTTTCCCATGGATCTGTTAACTTGATATAAACTGAATGATCTTGGGTGCATCCTACCTACTAAACTAGTGTATGAAAGTTTGCTACCAGAGCTTTGTTCCTCAGTGCAGGAACTGAATAGCCTTTCAGCTCTGGAATATTATAGGCTAAGCTGATTGCTGGAATCTGGACGAGAACGCCAGTTGCTACATTCAGCAAGTAAATTAGATGCCGCAGAGTTTGAACATTTTAGAAATTTACATCGATGTTGTTTCAGACTGGAATTGATGTAACGTGTGGTTGAATCTCATGAGTGCTTTTCCCCTCCGGTTGTAAAACAGCTACAACAGACTCCAATTTTGATGTCTTGAGTGAGGGGATATTTAACCATTTCCCTCCCACACAAACCCTGTTTTCCTACAAGTGATTATCAAAGCACTTTTATACTACCATTTTAGTATGTTTAGGGAAGTTTTTAAATGTTTGATTTTATATATATATATATATATATATATATTTGCTTTCGTAGATTTTCACGGGTATAGGAATGCAGGTTTTGGTGTCCTCGGGTGTCTTCCCGTGTAAAAGTTGGGGTGTCTAGGCGACGTTTCGACGAGGTCTCACTCGTCATCTTCAGGCTGGTGCTTTCGGCTTCTTGTTACTGGAACAGAGCAGGATCTCAGTGTTTGAGTTCCTATAAATACTGTTGAGGAGGTGTGGTGTATAGCCTCCAATGTTCTGGGCAGAGAGGAAGTTCCCAGGCTAGTGTGCCTTTTCTTCTTTTGTTCCTTAATTGCTTGAGGGATATCTTGAGTGATTTCTTGAGTGATATCCTGAGTACCACTTAGGTGGGTCATTAGGTGTGGATTAGTTGCTAAAGCCTTTGTGTCTTGACCTCTTGAACTTTGTGAAGAGTTTTTCTGAGAAGATGGCTGTACTGCACTTAGTTGTGCTCTGGCTTGGCTTCGTGTATAGGGGCGAGCTGTGGTTTTGTGGCCTGTGCCAGCCAGATCTGTGTAGGGATTGC
Organism: Podarcis muralis; assembly: GCF_964188315.1. NCBI lineage: Eukaryota > Metazoa > Chordata > Lepidosauria > Squamata > Lacertidae > Podarcis > Podarcis muralis. Next base: position 19,394,101 of record NC_135660.1, read on the forward strand.
AGGGGGGTGCAGCATCCGGAGGTGCCACCATGGTTTGGCTACTGGATGGTGTCTGTAATTTATCTGTGGAGAGGGTCTGGGTTTGGGTCTGGTGTGGTTGATTGGTGATGGCGTTCTGTGTGCCTCTGGATCTGGTGTCAGTTTTTGTGGGGAGGGCTAATTTCCAGATGTCTGGCAAGCGGGATGTGTCGTCACGCTTGTTCATGTTGTGAGGGTGTTTCTCTATCTCGATGGCTTCCATGATTATTCTCTTGTGGTGATGTTCCATGTTAGAGAGCAATTTGGAATCTGCAAAATTAATTTCGTGTCCTGTTTCTTTCATGTGTTGGAAAAGAGAGGAAGTTTTTTCTTCTTTTTTGACGGCATTCTTGTGTTCTGCGATACGTGCATTTATTCGTCTGTTTGTTTGTCCAATGTACGTGGCTGGGCAGACTTTGCAGGGTATTTCATAGACCCCTTGGTTTTCCAACTGGATTTTATCCTTGGGGTTTCTGAGGATATTGGCTATTTTTTGGTTGGCGCAAAAGGCTGTTTTGATATTGTGTTTATGGAGGATTTTGCTAATTTTATCTGTAGTGCCCTTGATATAAGGAAGGAGGGCCATGCCATTGTTTTCTTCTGTGTCTTGGTTTTTGGGGGGTGTTTCTTTTTGGATTAGCTTCGTAACCCTGTTTTGCTGGTATCCATTGGCAATTAACACATTTGAGAGATTCTGTAACTCAGTTGTCAAGTGGTCTTTGTCAGCCAGGCGTTTGGTTCTGGAGATGAGAGTCTTGGCTACGGAGTTTATTTGTGCAGGGTGGTGGTGTGATTGTGCATGTAAGTAGCGGTTGGTGTGTGTTTTTTTCCGGTAGATAGTGTGTCCTAGGGAGCCATCAGGTTTTTTGTAGATTAGGACGTCAAGGAAGGGAAGTTGGTTGTTGGCTTCTATTTCCATAGTGAATTGTATTTTGGGGTGTAGGCTGTTGAGATGTGTGAGGAAGCTGTCCAGTTTTTCCTTCCCGTGTGGCCAAATTACAAAGGTGTCGTCAACATATCTGAGCCAAAGTTTGGGTTTGTGTTCTGACTTGTCTAAAGCATTGGTTTCAAAGTGTTCCATGTACAGGTTTGCGATGACCGGTGAGAGGGGTGATCCCATAGGTGCTCCTTCTATCTGTTTGTATCTTTGTCCATTGTGGATGAAGTACGTGTTGGTTAGGCAGTGGTTGGTCAGGTCCAAGATGTATTCGGGGGGATTGTATTTGTTTTGAATGGCTGTCAAGGCTTCATTAATGGGCACTTGTGTGAAGAGAGATACAACATCGAAGCTCACAAGTAGGTCATTGGGATGTAGGTTTTGCTTCTTTATTGTTTCTATGAACTGGAAGGAGTTTGGAACGTGTGAAGAGATGGATTCTGCATAGGGCTGAAGTTGCTTGGCGAGAAATTTAGCGAGATTTTGTAGAGGTGAGCCTATGGAGCTGACTATTGGTCTGAGTGGTGTTCCTTCTTTGTGTATCTTGGGGAGGCCGTAGAGTTTGGGGCATCTGGATGATTTTTCTCTGGGGATGATTCTTAGCTGGATTTCTTCACTGATAGGAGAGGCTTTTATTTTGGATTTGGTGGTTTTTTCCAGATAGGTGGTGGGATCTGTTTTTATAGGTTGGTAGGTAGGGTCTTGGAGTAGATTTGATAGTTTTGCTTGGTAGTCCGATGTGTTCATCACAACAGTGGCATTACCTTTGTCTGCTGGGAGAATGATTATGTTGTTGTCTTTCCTCAGGTTGGTGAGTGCTTTCTGTTCTTCTTTGTGTAAATTGCTTCTGGGTGGTTTGCTGGAGCAGAGGATGTTGGTGACTTCAAGTCTGATTTTATTGGCTTCATCTGGGTTGATTTTGGTTAGGCTAGCTTCGACTCCGCATATGATGTTTTCCGTGGGGATGCGTCTCGGGGCGACTGCAAAGTTGAAACCTTTGGAGAGTACTTTGGTTTCAGTTGAGGTGAGGATCCTGTCTGATATGTTATGTACTGTTTGTTTCATGGGTTGTTGTGGAGGGTGGCTGGGCTTCTGGCGTTTCTCTAGTTTGTGGAGTTTGTTGGTGTGTGTGTCTGTCTTATGTGAGGTCTCCGTTTCAGCTCTCCAGACGGCTAGTTGTTTGCATTTGTCCCAGAGTGCAGGGTGGATTTTGTTACAGAGTTTGAGGTGAAGAGTGAGCAGATCTTTGTTGGTTTGGTTTAGTAGGTATCTTTTCTTGTGTAGTTCGTTTCTGATTAGGGATAGTTCAGTTCGTTTCAGGATCCTTTCGGTAGCTGGGGTTTTAGAGTGGAATTTAAGTTGGAAGCATGTGGGAATTAAGTTGTTGTCTCGGCAGTTGCGTAGGAACAAGAGATCACATAAGATGGTGGCTCTTCGGATTTCTAGTTTCTCGTAGGTTCTTGTCAGCTGGAAGGTTTCCTCCCCGTAGAGGTGAGATATTTGCTTTCGTAGATTTTCACGGGTATAGGAATGCAGGTTTTGGTGTCCTCGGGTGTCTTCCCGTGTAAAAGTTGGGGTGTCTAGGCGACGTTTCGACGAGGTCTCACTCGTCATCTTCAGGCTGGTGCTTTCGGCTTCTTGTTACTGGAACAGAGCAGGATCTCAGTGTTTGAGTTCCTATAAATACTGTTGAGGAGGTGTGGTGTATAGCCTCCAATGTTCTGGGCAGAGAGGAAGTTCCCAGGCTAGTGTGCCTTTTCTTCTTTTGTTCCTTAATTGCTTGAGGGATATCTTGAGTGATTTCTTGAGTGATATCCTGAGTACCACTTAGGTGGGTCATTAGGTGTGGATTAGTTGCTAAAGCCTTTGTGTCTTGACCTCTTGAACTTTGTGAAGAGTTTTTCTGAGAAGATGGCTGTACTGCACTTAGTTGTGCTCTGGCTTGGCTTCGTGTATAGGGGCGAGCTGTGGTTTTGTGGCCTGTGCCAGCCAGATCTGTGTAGGGATTGCAGGGGGGTGCAGCATCCGGAGGTGCCACCATGGTTTGGCTACTGGATGGTGTCTGTAATTTATCTGTGGAGAGGGTCTGGGTTTGGGTCTGGTGTGGTTGATTGGTGATGGCGTTCTGTGTGCCTCTGGATCTGGTGTCAGTTTTTGTGGGGAGGGCTAATTTCCAGATGTCTGGCAAGCGGGATGTGTCGTCACGCTTGTTCATGTTGTGAGGGTGTTTCTCTATCTCGATGGCTTCCATGATTATTCTCTTGTGGTGATGTTCCATGTTAGAGAGCAATTTGGAATCTGCAAAATTAATTTCGTGTCCTGTTTCTTTCATGTGTTGGAAAAGAGAGGAAGTTTTTTCTTCTTTTTTGACGGCATTCTTGTGTTCTGCGATACGTGCATTTATTCGTCTGTTTGTTTGTCCAATGTACGTGGCTGGGCAGACTTTGCAGGGTATTTCATAGACCCCTTGGTTTTCCAACTGGATTTTATCCTTGGGGTTTCTGAGGATATTGGCTATTTTTTGGTTGGCGCAAAAGGCTGTTTTGATATTGTGTTTATGGAGGATTTTGCTAATTTTATCTGTAGTGCCCTTGATATAAGGAAGGAGGGCCATGCCATTGTTTTCTTCTGTGTCTTGGTTTTTGGGGGGTGTTTCTTTTTGGATTAGCTTCGTAACCCTGTTTTGCTGGTATCCATTGGCAATTAACACATTTGAGAGATTCTGTAACTCAGTTGTCAAGTGGTCTTTGTCAGCCAGGCGTTTGGTTCTGGAGATGAGAGTCTTGGCTACGGAGTTTATTTGTGCAGGGTGGTGGTGTGATTGTGCATGTAAGTAGCGGTTGGTGTGTGTTTTTTTCCGGTAGATAGTGTGTCCTAGGGAGCCATCAGGTTTTTTGTAGATTAGGACGTCAAGGAAGGGAAGTTGGTTGTTGGCTTCTATTTCCATAGTGAATTGTATTTTGGGGTGTAGGCTGTTGAGATGTGTGAGGAAGCTGTCCAGTTTTTCCTTCCCGTGTGGCCAAATTACAAAGGTGTAATTTCGAGATAGAGAAACACCCTCACAACATGAACAAGCGTGACGACACATCCCGCTTGCCAGACATCTGGAAATTAGCCCTCCCCACAAAAACTGACACCAGATCCAGAGGCACACAGAACGCCATCACCAATCAACCACACCAGACCCAAACCCAGACCCTCTCCACAGATAAATTACAGACACCATCCAGTAGCCAAACCATGGTGGCACCTCCGGATGCTGCACCCCCCTGCAATCCCTACACAGATCTGGCTGGCACAGGCCACAAAACCACAGCTCGCCCCTATACACGAAGCCAAGCCAGAGCACAACTAAGTGCAGTACAGCCATCTTCTCAGAAAAACTCTTCACAAAGTTCAAGAGGTCAAGACACAAAGGCTTTAGCAACTAATCCACACCTAATGACCCACCTAAGTGGTACTCAGGATATCACTCAAGAAATCACTCAAGATATCCCTCAAGCAATTAAGGAACAAAAGAAGAAAAGGCACACTAGCCTGGGAACTTCCTCTCTGCCCAGAACATTGGAGGCTATACACCACACCTCCTCAACAGTATTTATAGGAACTCAAACACTGAGATCCTGCTCTGTTCCAGTAACAAGAAGCCGAAAGCACCAGCCTGAAGATGACGAGTGAGACCTCGTCGAAACGTCGCCTAGACACCCCAACTTTTACACGGGAAGACACCCGAGGACACCAAAACCTGCATATATATATTAATATGTTAATTGCCAATGGATACCAGCAAAACAGGGTTACGAAGCTAATCCAAAAAGAAACACCCCCCAAAAACCAAGACACAGAAGAAAACAATGGCATGGCCCTCCTTCCTTATATCAAGGGCACTACAGATAAAATTAGCAAAATCCTCCATAAACACAATATCAAAACAGCCTTTTGCGCCAACCAAAAAATAGCCAATATCCTCAGAAACCCCAAGGATAAAATCCAGTTGGAAAACCAAGGGGTCTATGAAATACCCTGCAAAGTCTGCCCAGCCACGTACATTGGACAAACAAACAGACGAATAAATGCACGTATCGCAGAACACAAGAATGCCGTCAAAAAAGAAGAAAAAACTTCCTCTCTCTTCCAACACATGAAAGAAACAGGACACGAAATTAATTTTGCAGATTCCAAATTGCTCTCTAACATGGAACATCACCACAAGAGAATAATCATGGAAGCCATCGAGATAGAGAAACACCCTCACAACATGAACAAGCGTGACGACACATCCCGCTTGCCAGACATCTGGAAATTAGCCCTCCCCACAAAAACTGACACCAGATCCAGAGGCACACAGAACGCCATCACCAATCAACCACACCAGACCCAAACCCAGACCCTCTCCACAGATAAATTACAGACACCATCCAGTAGCCAAACCATGGTGGCACCTCCGGATGCTGCACCCCCCTGCAATCCCTACACAGATCTGGCTGGCACAGGCCACAAAACCACAGCTCGCCCCTATACACGAAGCCAAGCCAGAGCACAACTAAATGTAGTACACCCATCTTCTCAGAAAAACTCTTCACAAAGTTCAAGAGGTCAAGACACAAAGGCTTTAGCAACTAATCCACACCTAATGACCCACCTAAGTGGTACTCAGGATATCACTCAAGAAATCACTCAAGATATCCCTCAAGCAATTAAGGAACAAAAGAAGAAAAGGCACACTAGCCTGGGAACTTCCTCTCTGCCCAGAACATTGGAGGCTATACACCATACCTCCTCTACAGTATTTATAGGAACTCAAACACTGAGATCCTGCTCTGTTCCAGTAACAAGAAGCCGAAAGCACCAGCCTGAAGATGACGAGTGAGACCTCGTCGAAACGTCGCCTAGACACCCCAACTTTTACACGGGAAGATACCCGAGGACACCAAAACCTGCATTCCTGTACCCGTGAAAATCTACGAAAGCAAATATATATATATATATATATATATATATATATATATATATATATATATATATATTGTTGGAAGCCACCCAGAGTGGCTGGGGAAACCAGCCAGATAGGTGCGGTATAAATAATAAATTATTATTATTATACCATTTATACTATTGGAATTCATGGCAGTGTATAACAAAATCAATGCATGATAGTCGAACACATGAAAAACTGATGGAAACAGATGGGGGAAAGAAAGGTAAGAAAGGGCAACCCAGTCTGATGAGTGGGGTACAAATAATCATTATAATTATAATAATTATACAGATACCAGTCTTTTTCCACAGTGTGTAAAAGCAGCAGGAGGTGTTTGATGGCAGGGGTCAGACTCTGGAGAGATCCAATCAGGAATCTCCCATGTCACATCTTAGCACTTTCTAATTTGAATTTTTCAAACTAATTTTACTTGCTCAGCTTGTGAATGTTCATCTTTCCCAGTCGTCAGACATAGTTTATATAGCATCCAGGCAAAAATATTTAGTTTTCTGTATTCTGTTTATAGTTTATGAGTATAATGGTATTAGAATGCACCTAATCCCCAGAAAAAGTAGTAAAATTTCTCACTTTTATTTCTACTTTTATAGACAATACCAGGACTTCCTAGAAGATCTTGAAGAAGATGAGGCTATTAGAAAAAATGTCAATATTTATAAAAGTAAGTTTCCTACATAAAGTATTTACCTTTTTTTACGGTATTGTAATGCCCAGAAATATTGCCTGTCTACAGTGGTGTCTGGAATTCACAACCAATGGTGGCTACTCTTAAATTAGTTGTTTTCTAGTTAATATGTGTTCTGTCCACTGTTTCTGTCTATTGTCATGATCTAAGTATCTGGAGCTAAATGCTCCAAGCCAATTTAATGACATTTAGGAGGATGAGGAGCTACAGAAGTACATAATAACTGCCGGCATCTCTTTTGTCGCATTCTTCCTTTCCCAGAGCATGCATTAGACCAGCTTAGGACTTGTAATACATCATCATCTATCTCCCCAGGTTACATCAACTTAAGGAAGCTTTGTCTTGACCATGCTGCATTCCCTGGCATGCAGGAAAATACTGTGCTCCTGCAAGCATACTTAATTGCCTCCTGGAGGCACAGTTTGTCTGACATTAGTAGAGTATCTGATGAGCTGAAGTTGGCAAACAGGATGAGGAAATTGACCGCCTGACCAAGCCCTTAGCAACTTAAGAGTACCCTGGAGGAGCAAATGAAATTAGGGTTCTCTCCCCAGGACCAGGATGCTGTAAGCTTTTAAGGACTTGGGCTCCTTTGAAGCTAAAAGGATGTGGGGCAGTAATTAGGGGCAGTCAGAAGGAACTTTGTCTCAACCTAATTATTCCCCGCTCCAAGGAGATCTTAAGCTGTGATGCAGGCAGCAACCCTAACAGCTTAATGTATCCTTTAAAAATCAAAATAAGAGTAAGGGATATATTCTTGTTGATCCCAGGTCTCCCCACTCCTCTCCAAATCCTTTTGTACACCACAAGGAGGGGAAGAGAAATATATTCCCCTTTCCCCATTGTTCAGGATAAGGCTTAGATAAGCAGCTCACTTAGTCCCAAACTTCAGCAGTCTTGCATTATTTTGCTGATGGAGGGGACAGGGGCCCCCAAACATTTATTTTCTTTATGGTCTTCCAGTTTGTTCCCTCTAGTGATGAAGTGTATTACCATCCAGAAACCTCTGCACACTTGAACATCCCTGATATGCAGAATTTATGTCTATGTTTGTTTTTTGAATAGAAAGGAACGCAAACTGTAGGAGACCAAGGGCTGTATGTGTATACTGCCCTCATTCCGCCATGTAACTAACAATAGCAGGGCAGAGAATAGACACAAGCACTTGGTATGAATCCTAGGCGAAAGGGAAGCAAGTGGTCTGCTGCTTGCTCTCTTCAACCTTTTTGGGGAAGGATAATTAGTATTCTATTCCTAATTAATTATTCTGATCCTAATTAATCTTGCACTATAATTATCCATCACTCAAGTTTAGACTACAAAGCAGGCATTAAAGCTATTGTGGAGGTGCAGGGAGAGAGCAAATATTTTGAAAATAATTTCCATTGTTTTCTTAAAGAGTGGCTAGCTATTTGACAGTTAGCTCAGTTGGTTAGATAAAGTGATTTTTATTTTATCTTTTGAGGTCTTATGTTGCTTTATGGTTTTATAGATGCAGTCATTCCTGTAGAAAGTGACACAGATGATGAGGGTATTCCCCGGATCAGCCTTGCTGAAATGTTGGAAGATCTTCAGATATCTCAAGATGCTACTGGCGGAGAAGGCGCTGATATGTTGACGGAATAAGCTAATAGGTCTTGTTAATGAGAATATTTTTCTTGCTTAAGGAAAACTAGTTATTACAGGAACCTATTATAGGCATTCACAGACTTGATGTACAAAGTTATAATCACAGTAAATTTTGAACAACAGTTCAACAATAAATCATGCTGGAAAGTATCATTAATGGCTAATAAATGCATTGGGATATCTACTAAACCTGAATGGCATTCAGACTGTGTGATTATAATTATTTTTACTTGTGTCTAAATTTGTATAGGTATGCAAATACAAAGATAGTTCCAAAGCCATGTCACTCACTGAATTTGTTTATGCTTTGGCAATCTGTAATCTGCACCTGGGACCTCTGGTGTGTTTATGTGTATTGCAGGACTGCTCCCAGTAACGTCAAAAACTGTTCTAATCTACTTGAAATTACCATTTAGTTAGAAATACAAATCTTATATTCAGTTGCTGTATGAAGCTGCAGGAAATGAATAATGTGGAGGAGAGGAAAGTGGATGGAACTCATATTTCTGAAATACAGTCATCTAATAACTGTCTAGAATATAGGCCCTAGATTACAAGAGGCTTAATTTTAATTCCCTCTAGCATTATTGGCAGCTGATGCCCCATAGTGGAGATGTTACTGTGTGCTTTGAAAATTAGCCACATTCTATCTAGAGCTCAGGCTTTCTAAAGGTTCACTTTGCGTCAGTCCCGTTGAGGCAGGCTACTGTTTTTCTTGGAAGGGAAGAGAAGCTTAGGAGGTTCCATCTTTGTTCTGGAAATCCATCTCTACATGTCTGTCTCTTGCACAGGTGGAGGGAACTGATGTGCGTCTGCAAAAGAATGCCATAGCCCAGTTTTCTTTATTCAACCAAACTAGCTCCTTGGGGCTGGCGGAGTTCTTGTAATTTGTAGTTGAAAATGTTTTAAACATTTGATCCCAGATCAAACATTAAATCAAAGTTATTATACAATCTTCCCTTGTGTTAAGAATAAAAATTGTGCCCCTATATAGTGCCTACTTCCTAGTACAGCATTATGATCATTCATTGAGATTCCTAAATTTGGGTGCAGGGTGGGCGATAGGCAAGAGCACAATATGGTGTAAGTACTTTTGATTAAGTCTTTGGTCACTTCCATTTTAAGCCCACCAGCATTGTCTGACTCTTTAAAAACCTCTGTCTGGAACTGCTTCATCACATGTTATACCCACGTAGTAAAGAAAACCGACACTGCTATAGGCCTGAAGTAATACTCATTTCGTTAAAAACAACAACTCTTTTCTTTGGTGAGCTGGTTCAGACAGTATGATGAGTAAAACTGTAGGCAGAGAAACAAAACCGTATTGCAACATTTCAATAAAAGCAGGCTGCTTCCACTTCTGAACTTCTCTCTGCCGCAGCCTCTCCCTTGAACTCACGAAGCCCTGTTATCTCTTCTGCTTCCAACACCACCTCCGCCCAATCTTCTCCCTCCTGCTAGTCATCGTCTCACCACCAGTCCCTTGGCTCTGAGCCTTCTTCCCTTGGGGGTTACCCAGCTGGTGCATCCCACTGGTCCTCTGTGTCCAGCCAGTGCATGACATCTCTCATGAGTCTTGCCACTCATTTCCAGCTTATCATGTTTTGGCTTCAGTATAATAAAACACAACAAGTGGTACCTTGGGTTACATATGCTTCAGGTTACATACGTTTCAGGTTACACACTCCGCTAACCCAGAAATAGTGCTTCAGGTTAAGAACTTTGCTTCAGGATAGGAACAGAAATCGGGCTCCGGCGGCGCAGCAGCAGCAGGAGGCCCCATTAGCTAAAGTGGTGCTTCAGGTTAAGACCAGTTTCAGGTTAAGAACGGACCTCCGGAACGAATTAAGTACTTAACCCGAGGTACCACTGTATAAGAAATAAAAGCATCAGCAAAAAAAACAAATAAAAATCATACAGCATCTAGCACACTACACTGCAATTACTACAACAGGCAGAAACATCGTTAAGTGGTTCTCCCAAGACCCTCAACAGTTTGCAAGAGGTTCATGGGGAAAAGAAATTGGGGAATCTTTGATCTCGGAGGTACCTGTTAAGATGCAACCAATTCAAATAAGGGATGCTTTTCCATGAGGTGATCTCAACACAATTGGGAGAGGCTGTGTTGTAAATTATGCAACTTGTTGGGAGGGTCTGGTTTTTTGAGGGAGTTCCATGTCAGCCCAAACACATTTATTTCAACCATTGTCTTTTCCCTGGCAAGGTTCCTGTTCTTTTAACACTCATTAATAAAGTGCCTAAGATGTGGTTGCGCAAAGATTAAAGCACAACATAGGACCAGCCCATAGGTTTACCATTGAGAATAGTGATGAGACATGGGAAGGAAGAGGGGAAATTGGGAAAAAGCAGCATGAACTAGGTTGGTTTTAAGATGCCTTTTGTAGCTGTGTGTCTGGCAGAAATTCCTTTCATGGACATGAAGTAATAGGATGACTTTGGCTGTTGCAATTTGCTCCTTCCTGCAGTGCACTTGTGAAAGCTACAGAAGACTTGTCAGCAAAAGAAAAGGCAACCCTACTATTACAAAGTGTCATCTGTCAGAAATGTGTTACGCAATAAGAGCTGGCAATTGATCCATTAATGCTTTCATGTGAAGACAAATACAGGTATGGAAAGGCTTAATTGAGGCATGTTTCAAAACAAAACACTAGTAAGTTAGAGATGATCTTTTACTGACGAGAAGCATATGCTAGTGATTCTGGGCTGAAAAGAGATACATTTAATGACAGTGTGAAGAGAAAACTGAAATATTCATTTGTTACTATCTCAGCAGTAGATTTTTTCATTTTACAGTAATAATATAATTAAACCTTGTGTGCTCGTGTCTGTAAATAAATAATCAGCACCTTTGTCTTTAATCACAGCCACATCTGAGGAAAAAGATGTGCCTTAGCCTGTATAAACTTGTTTTATGCTCTTTGAGAGTGATAGGTAGGTCCTGTTTTACAGCTGTTGGGAGTATACAAAATAAGTTATGAAAGTGACTATTACATCTACATTGATAAGACAGCATTCTCAGGCGTTGGAGAGTTTGCTTCAGAGTTTAGATATAATCCTTTGCTTCAGAGGTTAGATATAATCCTTTGCTTCAGAATTTAGATATAATCCAATAAAACGGTGTGGGTTTGCATAATAGCACCTTGTCACCATATGATGCGGCTGGATTAGTTCTCTTCTTGCATGTAATTGTCATAATTGCCCCACTAGCAAAGTGAGTGTCAGCTGTAAGCACTGAGAATGTGTACAACTCACCCCAAGGAGTTCAGAAACAAAAGCAGTAAGGTGACTAGGAGATAGCTGGAAGGAGAAGGCTGAAGAGGACTTTTTCAACTAGGACATAACTAGGAAGTATGTCTCAAGTTCTTTCTTGAATATGGAAAGAAAATGGAACATTTCAAACCTCTTTGCTTTTGTTTTTAAATGTGTTTTTGAAAAGTTTTATTTCTGGGGGGAAAGGAGCCAAGACATGAACATTGAACCAGCTCTTCCTCTGTCCTTTTTATTGTTGCGCCATGGTTTGTTTTGGGCTACATATGAGTAAGGAGAGAGTTTAGCCATGTGTCCCTGTTCGGCCGATATGCTGAGCCAATGCTAAGGCTTAGCTCAGCAGGGCTCACCGCTAGAAAGATGGGGTTTTCTGCTTTGCCACCAGCCCATGGAAGAAGGGGGAAATTATGTAAAATATAAGAAATGTCCTTAATTTAAACAGCATGCAGGATTCAACAGTCTGGGCGACACCAGTCCATTTCCTGCAATAACTTCTTTGCTCCCTTTGATTTCCTAATTCTAAAAATCTTTTTTGTTTTGTTGTTGTTTTTTAAATAATTTTTATTAACAGGCCAATCACATCACATTATCACATTGATTCCAAATTATACAGCCAAATTTTAAATTTTGTTGGGGTACCCATACATTAAGCTCAGCTCGAGTCCAAAACAGCATCACTTATCTTACTGCATTAATTAGACAGTTCTCTCCAGTTTGATCTGGAAAGTCCTTTGTTACTTCTTTTCTCTTCTTGTTGTTATCATAAATTCCTTTCTTTGCAATCTCTGATGATTTTCACAAGCAGGTTAACAGCTGGCATTCTATGTGGATTTTGTACTTTTCCAAAAATCATATCGATCTGAGACAGCCTCTGTACAACGCTTCCATAAACAAAATTAATCTCCAATCTGTCCTTTATTTTTCTCAGGCTTACCAAATAACAAATGAGACTGTGGGTTCTGTCAGGTCAAACTTACATTCCATCATTCCTTCTCTTTCAAACAATCCTGATTCTCTTCCCCCAGTCCTTCCTTGGCAAACCTGTCATGGCGAGACGCCATTTTTTAACTGCGTCATAAAAATTTTCTTCTTTTCTCACCGTTCTGCAGTCTTCTTTCCTTATACTCCGTCCCACATAGTTCTTAAAATCCTGCCTGTGATTCATAGAAATGTGACGATCTTGTTTCTATCTGGGGTGAAGGGTTATTAATGTCACATCATGCAAAGAAAAAAAGAGTTTTTTCCTCCACCCCCCCTTCGTTCCAAACATACAGTCTCCTTATGGTGATTCATCAGAAGATTTACTTATCCATCCGTCACTCCTGGTCTCAGAGACCCATTAATCAGCAGTCTTATCTTCGAGCTTTACTTGATGTATGTGCTTTCAGCTTCGTTTCCAATCATATGTTTCCAATTATAATTCCAAGCTGAAGCAACCCGCACATGCTAATTGGAATCGGCTTCAGGAAGAGCTGATTCCACCGAGGGCCTGTGCCAAGTGTTCGGCACCCCCATCACTCGTTTCAGGGGGTGCATTGTGAACACCGCTGGCAGGACAGTTCTCCTCCACATCCTAGAGGAGTTCAGGAAGGCTGCATACTTCCCATAGCAGCCCCTTAGTACCTCGTATGGGTCAGAGAGATGTTATTGTCGGCCATCTTCCAACGCGCCACCTGGGGGGCCCCTTTTTTTGTTTTGTTTTGTTACTAGTCTCTTCCATTCAACCCCAGTCATCTAACCACTAGACCTTTGTGCGCAAGTGAAGGAAAGGCAGCAGAATCATTTAGCTTCCATTTTGCACCTTTCAGGGGTCTCTAGTCCCATCAGCCTTGTCAAGCTGCAGGAGTTTTTCCTGTTCTTACATGAGAGAGACACTGCATATTAGGACTCCAACCGCCAACAGGCAGAAAGAAAGCTTGTAAGAAAACATAGGGTGCATTTCTCTGTTAGAGACATGGCACATTTCAGTTCCCTTATGATAGGGCTTCCCTGTGATAACAAAAACAAAACTGCGTTAAGAAAAATTGCACATTGGAGGCGTTTTCTGCACATTTTCTACATGCAGGTGGTTAAGCCCCAACTTGCAGCTTAACTGCTATTCTGCCATGACTGTTCTATTTTTATTACTCTGTGTGTACAGCTACTTTTAGAATTTGTATATATTCTCTCAGTCGTCTTTTCAACACCCAAGTAACAGTCCAGTATTATGTTTCATCATAAAGAGCTTAAGCACCCTACGCAGCCAGATAAATCACTGTTAAGCTGCTGTTTGCCCGCTGATACTGATCTCCATAGCACCATGGCTTCAGAAGGCTTCAGAGTTAATGGGATGATGTGTAAGTGAGTTTCTGCTCACATCATATCCCCAATGCCTCCTATATGTGTTTATGATGCAACTTCTAGCAACTTAGCACCGGAGGAACGCCCTTATGGGGAAAGGTTGTGACATTTGGGGCTTTTTAGTGTAGGGGAAAAGGCGTGGCAGAGAGGAACATGTACAAGATTATCCATGATGTGGAGACAATGACAAAAGTGTCATTTCCCCCCTCCCTCTTTCATATGACTACAGTGGTACCTCAGGTTACAAACACCTCGGGTTGCAAACACTTCGGGTTACAAACACTTCGGGTTACAGACTCCGCTAACCCAGAAGTAGTACTATATGACTACAGTGGTACCTCAGGTTACAAACACCTCGGGTTACAAACACTTCGGGTTACAGACTCCGCTAACCCGGAAGTAGTACCTCGGGTAAAGAACTTTACCTCAGGATGAGAACAGAAATTGCATGCCGGCAGCAGGAGGCCCCATTGGCTAAAGTGGTACCTCAGGTTAAGAACAGTTTCAGGTTAAGAATGGACCTCTGGAACGAATTAAATTCGTAACCAGAGGTACCACAGTACAATCGGGGACCATTCAACGAAGCAGAAAGATTTCGGATAGACCCAAAAAGAGCGCTTCTTCAAACAGGGCACAGTTAAACTGTGGAACTTTCTCCCACAAGTTATAGCGATGTCTTAAAAGACGAGACAAGTGTATGGAAGAGAAGCCTATGATCTGCCTCCACTGTTGAAGGCAAATGCCCCTCTGAATATGTTGCGGGGAATCACAAATGTGGAGAGTGCTGTTGCACCCGGGTTTTGTTTGCTGGCTTCCCGGCTGGCCACTGAAAGAAAAGGATGTTTGACCTTCTCAAAGAGCCCTTATGTTCTTGCTGAGCTGCTCCGCTGTGCTAGAACCATATCCCATAGTTCCTACTCCTACAGCGTTGTTCAGATGGCACGGGGCCAAGTAGTTACTGCATGTAGCTAAATGAAGGGCAATTTCAAACTTGGGTGACTAGTTTTATTATTCAAATACAGTGGTACCTCGGGTTACAGACGCTTCAAGTTACAGACTCCGCTAACCCAGAAATAGTACCTCGGGTTAAGAACTTTGCTTCAGGATGAGAACAGAAGTCGTGCGGCAGCAGCGGGAGGCCCCATTAGCTAAAGTGGTGCTTCAGGTTAAGAACAGTTTCAGGTTAAAAACGGACCTCCGGAACGAATTAAGTTCTTAACCCGAGGTACCACTGTACTCAGCACCTCTCGTGCCAGCGGCAGAGCAAGCCGATTGGGCACTTGGGGCAGCGCCCAGGGGCGGGGCCAACTGTCCATGGGGGCACCACGGGGCCTCAGAGGAGTCTGCCTGCCTCCTCCCACTCAGCCACCCTACAGCTGAGGGGGAGGCAGCGGGCGGACTGTTTGGGGCAGCGTGGAGCCTGCGGGCGCTCAAGCCACCGCGTCACTCCCAGGAGAGATGCTTGGCTCAGGCACGCTGCAGGCCCCGTGGTGAGTGCTGCCCGGCATTTTGTCACCCCCCCCCCTCAGTGGGGGCACACAGAGCGGGCCGCATCCACCGCAAACCCCTTCCTACGCTCCTGCTCCTACAGCTGGACTCTCGCAGCAAGGTTACCTTATTAGGACAACTAGTCCTGTTACCTTAATCCCTGCAAGCTAATGATGGCAGGATTTCTTTCTTTTATGGCATCACTTCCCTTTGAGTTTTTAGTGACTTTTTGAGCATGTATCAGCCAGGGATGTTTTAGCAGGCCAAGGAAACATCGCTAAGGTCATGACAACAATGGCTCTCTTTGTCCACACATAACGCTGCCTTCTAGTCAACTGCAGGTGTAACAGTGTGGCTTGCAAAAAAATAATAAATCCATAATGTAGGGTGTCCGTTCTTAGAACCATAGCTTATTTCAACAGCCTTCAGTTTTCTTTCAAACCCAAGGGCCCAACTTTAGTGCCAGCCTGTAACATGGGGCCTACCTGCAATGGTTTTTAAGCATGTATACTTTGAATTCTCCCTCCCTCCCTCCCTCCCTCTATGTTCCCTGCTTTTACTGCCTCCTTTTCTTTTTTCTTTTCTCTTTCCTCTTCACTAGAAGAGAGTCAAACAATTAAAAGAAATTGTTGCCGGACTAGGTGGCATGTAGTGTTCCTTCATCGGCTTTGCATGGAGAAAGTCCCAGGTCCAAGTCCAGCCATCTCCAAGTAGGGTGGGGAAGGGACCAGTCTAAAATTCTGGGGATGGTCAGGTGGAACAGTGCTCTGTGTTCCTCTGTGATTCACTGTTGTAAAAAAAATGGTCATCACAACTGGCAAACGCGTATACCGATGCACTGGATTAAAAGTGGTGAGGGGTAAAGAGACCTACGCATACTTCCAAATTGTTCTATTTACAGAAATATGGCAAAAATACATCTAGTTATCCAAGCTCAGTCGTGAAGCGTCCACTTCAGCTACTTGACTAGCTGTAGGAAGAACTGGAAAGCGTGGTTCAAACGGGTAGGAATGAACAAATAAACTGTGAACACTGACATAGTCAGAGTGGTGGCAGTGAAAGAGTGCATAACCACTTTTTCCCAGGGTTCCATGTCAAAGGCACACGTGACCAGCATGTACTGAACGTAAAACCAGTAGATAAAATCCTTCACGCCCTTCAACATTCTCGCCGCCATTAATCGTTGCTTCTCGAAGTTCGTCCTGTTGGAGCAACAAAAGTGTGGGTGATACAGTTTGAATTGGGAGCAGAGGAAACAGAAGACAGAACAATCTTTTGGGGTTATGGGTTTTATTTTTCGTTTTCAAAAAGTGATACGGGGCAATCGCGTCTTGCTCGGGGGTTACATCCCCAGGGGGTGCAGATAAACAAAGATAGGCATACAGTCGTACCTTAGTTCTCGAACGGAATTCATTCCGGAAGTCCGTTTGACTTCCGAAAATGCTAGAAAACCAAGACGCGGCTTCCAATTGGCTGCAGGAGCTTCCTGCACTCAATCGGGTGCTGTGTCAGATGTTTGGCTTCCAAAAAACGTTCGCAAACTGGAACACTCACTTCCAGGTTTGCGGCGTTCAGGAGCCAAAACATTCGAGAACTAAGCTGTTCAAAAACCAAGGTACGACTGTACTCAAACCATCCCTTTGGAACTGCCCCTGAACAGCCATGCTTGCAATCTACGTGGTGCTACTTGGAAACTACGACTAATCCACAATGCAACAGCTAGTCTGGTGACTGGGAGTGACCACTGGGACCACAGAACACCAGTCCTGGAAGATCTTCACTGGCTCCCAGTATGTTTCCGAGCACAGTTCAAAGTGTTGGTGCTGACCTTTAAAGACCTAAACAGACTCAGCCCAGTATACCTGAAGGAGCGTCTCCACCCCCATTGTCCAGCCCGGACACTGAGGTCCAGCACTTAGGGCCTTCTGATGGCTCCCTCACTGCAAAAAGGTAAGTTATAGGGAACCAGCCAGAGGGCCTCTACGTAGTGTCACCCATCCTGTGGAATGTTCTTCCATCAGATGTCAAGGAAATGAGTAACTATATAAACTTTAGAAGACATCTGAAGACAGCCCTGTATAGGGAATCTTTTAATGTGTAATGGAATCTGCCCGGAGTGGCTGGGACAACCCAGTCAGATGGGTAGAGTATAAATAAATAAATAGTTGTTGTTGTTGTTGTTGTTGTTGTTGTTGTTGTTGTTGTCGTCGTCATCGTCGTCGTCGTCGTCATTATGTTTCAAGGAAGTCAATGAGTTTTTAAGCTTTCTGACCAGGCTTTGGGAGGAGGCTCTTGTGAGAATTTGCAGGGCTGTTGCTGAGTTATCGTGAGATCTTGCAAGAGCTTCCCAGAACCTCCCACAGCCCAGCAAGCCAGCCTAAGAGCTGAAAACCTTCTTTCTATGCTAGGAAAAGCACTCCGCCTCCCATGCCTTTCATTTGTGCAATTCCAACCACGTAAAGTTGAAATGACACGTGTCAAATGGGCATAAGATGCAAGTTACCCGTGCATTCAGTTCATCAAACTTGCAAAGCTGTCTCTAAAGGAGTGTTACACAGAGCAGATCCAATGAAATCAACAGACCTAGGTTCAGGGCTAATCAGGTGTGTGCCTGAAATTCAGACACATCAAAAATGCCAAAAAAAAATTGACAGATTTCACAACTTGTTTTACAGCATATCAGACATACACTCTCAGGTAAAGAGTCTTTTTTTTATTATTATTATTAAATCAAAGTATGTCTCACTCTGTCTTTGATGCCTTATTTTGTGTTTGGATGTTGTCATTCTTATTTTTATTATGGCTAGCAGCCTCAGTAACTGGAAGTGGTCTGAGTTCCTTTCAGCCTCTGCAAAAGCCTGCCTAAGTCAGGTTTCTTGACTTAAAGCACAGATGTGCCAACCTATTGAGCTCTATATATGAACCTGTCAGAACAATATTAGTATAAAACATTTTGAAGGTTCAGGTTATAGAATGATTGCCAAATGCAATCAAGGGCATATATTTCGGAGGCCTTTCAATTTTTAAAATTTCTTTTTATTTAAGAGGAGTTATGTGCCACAATGATTTTTTAAAAGCCTTCAAGTGCTTTGCATAAAACAGCGTGAGGTGTTTATTTAAAGTACAGATAAAATCAGTGATTAAAAACAAGTTGACCGCATTCAGTGATTAAAAAATCAGTGATTAAAAACAAGTTGACCGCATTCAAAAGGGACGCGGGTGGCGCTGTGGGTAAAACCTCAGCGCCTAGGACTTGCCGATCGAAAGGTCGGCGGTTCGAATCCCCGCGGCGGGGTGCGCTCCCGTTGCTCAGTCCCAGCGCCTGCCAACCTAGCAGTTTGAAAGCACCCCCGGGTGCAAGTAGATAAATAGGGACCGCTTACTAGCGGGAAGGTAAACGGCGTTTCCGTGTGCTGCGCTGGCTCGCCAGATGCAGCTTGTCACGCTGGCCACGTGACCCGGAAGTGTCCTCGGACAGCGCTGGCCCCCGGCCTCTTAAGTGAGATGGGCGCACAACCCCAGAGTCGGACACGACTGGCCCGTACGGGCAGGGGTACCTTTACCTTTACCTTTTGACCGCATTCAAACTTATCCAGAATGGCTTAACGAAGGACAACTCAGTACGTAAAGGAATTACAACATTGATATTTCCTAACAGAAGGAAGTTTGGTATTCTCTCTGCAAGACTAATCCTAAATTATGATTTCATTCTTACCTGTATCCACTCACGATTTCCTGAAGATTAGTCATTCTTGCCACTCCTAGGAAGCAATGGAGAAACATAGTCAGCAACTTACAAACACCAGAAGTGTCAAAATGAAGTAACGTGTAAAAAAAAACTGTATCAGAAAGCATGCTAAAGAATTTAATACAGATTAGGGATCAGGCAGTTGACCTAGAAGAGGTGGGTGGGTCACCAGCACAAAAGCTCATGGGACACACATATGCTAAGAGATGCCTCCTCTGGGGCTTCTGGGGCAGTGATGGCCAAACCTGCCCCCCCCCCAGCTGTCTTGGGACTACAACTCCCATCATCCCTAGCTAGCAGGACCAGTGGTCAGGGATGGTGGGAATTGTAGTCCCAAAACAGCTAGAGGGCCAAGTTTGGCCATCACTGTTCAAGGGTCTCTTCCTCCCCCCAAAGTTTTTAAAAAGTTTTAAAAAATCATGCAAGGCAAGGAGAAAGTAGATAGAGAAAGGTCTTCCCCTGATCTCATAATGGTAGAATTCATGGGCACCCAATGAAGCTGAGTGTTGGAAGATTCAGGACAGCTAAAATAAAGATTTTCTTCATGCACTCACTGCCACAGGAAACAGTGATGGCCACCAAGCTAGATGGCATTCAGTGAGGATTGGCCACATTCTTGGAGAGGGCTCTTGATGGCTGCTTGCCATAGTAGCTGTGCTCTGCTTCCACAGTTGGAGGAAGAAATGCTTCTGAAGACCAATTGCTGGAAACCACAGGAGGGAGGAGTGCTCTAGTGCTCAAATCCTGTTTCCAGATTTCCCACATCCATTTCATCAGCCACTGTGAGAACAAGATGCTGGATTAGACAGATCAGCATCTTGTGGTCTTTGCCCCATGGCTAGAGGGGGCAAACTGTGTTTCAAGGGAAGTGCTTCCTCCACCCTCATCAGCACTGCGCATGGTTACCTTCCATTTTCCACAGTGTGAAGGGTATATCCAAGGGATGCGGGTGGCGCTGTGGTCTAAACCACTGAGCCTCTTGGGCTTGCCGATTGGAAGGTCGGAGGTTCAAATCCCCCCGATGGGATGAGCTCCTGTTGCTCTGTCCCAGCTCCTGCCAACCTAGCAGTTCGAAAGCACGCCAGTGCAAGTAGATAAATAGGTACCGCTGCGGCGGGAAGGTAAACAACGTTTCCATGCGCTCTGGCTTCTGTCACTGTGTCCCATTGCGCCATAAGCGGATTAGTCATGTTGGCCACATAACCCAGAAAGCTGTCTGCGGACAAAGGCCGGCTCCCTTGGCCTGAAAGTGAGAGGAGCGCTGCAACCCCATAGTCGCCTTTGACTGGACTTAACCATCCAGGGGTCCTTTACCTTTTTTTTTTTTACCTTACCCAAGGGTAGAATTCAGCAATGTGCTCAGGCAGTTGCTCAGTCAGCACATGCATTTATGTTGCCATATGGAACAATCTCCCTCCTTCTCTCCCATCTGGGGATGACAGGAAGTCCTGTTGCACTAGCTAGATTCATGGCAGTGGCTTCCACTAGTGCTTTAACTTAGCTGAATCCAACTCCAACGCAACATTGGCCTTGCCTACATTTGCAGAATCAAAGACCTGGGCAGACCCACAGGTCGTTCATTCTGGTCGTTCAGCTACCAGACACCCACACCACATTCAGTCTGTAATACTGGAGCCCCCTTCACACATAAATCATGTGAAGGGGCCCATGCAATTAAAAGGACAGAGGAGACCCCCCCCCCAGGTCATGTGGCTTCCTCGCCCCACCCCCTGACATCCACACATGGAGAAGAAAAGCTTACGCACCTAGACTGCTACATATGAACCCATTCACAGGAGCCCTGCACAACTGGGATTCCATCTCTCACGGAGGCCTTCGGATGCTAAGCATTCATCCTATGCAAATCCAAATCACGAGCCACATGTTGACATGAGCAGAGACCCATGGATCTCCAAGGGCTGGCCTTTATTCACAAGACACTGTCCTTCATCCAATTCATGCATGAAGTGGACCGGGGCAGAATCTTCCAAGCAGGTGAACTACAGTCAGGTATTGGAAAAGGCCAAGTTGCCTGTCGGGTGAAGGCAACCCTGTCTATCTTGGGTGGGGGGTTTTTTTGGCCCTAATTTGCTTGGAGACCTTGGAGTGACAAGCGACTAATAAGTCTAATAAATGAAACCTCCCCCTCCACATTGAGACAGGCCTCTGGGCAATCTGAAAGCAGCCTGGACTGCGGCAGACAGAAAGTGCCTTCCCCTGTAACCCACAGCATTAAAATAAAACCCTACATGAGTACAGAGTGTTCAACTTGGCAACCCAAGCCAGCCTCTTAGACAAGCACAGTGGCCTGAAGATACTCAGCTTCCCCATTTTTGCAGCCACAGGGAGATGAATTTCCTTCCCAGGTCTAAAGGTAGCTTAGGGGAGCAGCATTCTTAATCAAGATCCTGTCCCCATGTCCTATGTGGCAGCTCTTTAGCTTTTCAAAAAACAAACATGTGTGCTAATTGCTTGCATGCAATTAACACTGCATCTCCAAGGTAGCCCTTGAGATGTTGCTGCACCTCAAGCGTTCCTGGAAAATGGCTAGGCTTGTTACGGCCTGCGGTGTATGGCAGCTGGAGTGTAACATCTGGAGAACAGCACTTTGCCTACCCCTGCCATATCTAGCTTGGTTCCTACCAGGTCTGTGGTGCACTGCCAGACTTGTCTGCTGGTCTGCATTCAGCCTGGTAAGTTGTGCAGATCAACCCTATGCCCTATTAATAATAAGCAATCTTTTTATGTCTCCTTTCTGACTGGGTTGCTCCATATTCAATTGGATGGATACCTTAAGACAAGCTTGAAACAAGACTTCCATACTTATGGCTGTTATGGAAATAATCCACCTACTTGAGGACTTTGATCATTACTTAATGGAGGGTGGAACAGAAACAACACCAGCAGGTTGGGAAATACTAGCATTTCCAGAGCATGGAAGACAACAAGAGGGGCCTGTTGGATCAGGCCAATGATATTCAGAAGCATCTTTCATCCACTTATGAAGGCAAAGCATATTTTTCTTGAGTAGTAGCCACTAATAGTCATTTCATCCATGAATTTGTCCAGTCTTTTAAAGCCATGCAAGTCGGTGCCCCCCCCTCCTGTGGGAGTGAGTTCCACAGTTTAAGCACTGCTTCATCTGTCTTGAAACCTAAAAACTACAGTGGTGCCTCGCAAGACGAAAAGAATCGGTTCCGCGAGTCTCTTCGTCTAGCGGTTTTTTCGTCTTGCGAAGCAACCCTATTAGCGGCTTAGCGGATTAGCGCTATTAGCTGTTTAGCGGCTTAGCGGCTATTAAAGGCTTAGCGGCTAAGCTGCTAAAAGGCTATTAGCGGCTTAGCGGCTTAGAAAAAGGGGGGGAGTGGGGGAAAAATCGCAAGACACGCAAGACGTTTTCGTCTTGCGAAGCAAGCCCATAGGGAAAATCGTCTTGCGAAGCAACTCAAAAACGGAAAACCCTTTCGTCTAGCGGGTTTTCCGTCTTGCGAGGCATTCGTCTTGCGGGGCACCACTGTATTATGCAAAATCCCACTGACCATTTCTCAACAGATAACACCCTTTATAAGCCTTAGTTTTCCCAGCAATACAAACACATTGGGAAATGAAATCAAAACCAACAGATCTGCCTTCATGGGCTTTCGTAATTCTTCAGTATAGCTTTGCTGACAAAGGTCTCTTGTAAAGTCCATATCCAAAGAGGTTGGAAATTTTGATTTGTCAACTCAGCCCTAAGTATCTTTATCTGTAAGCAAGACCCTTGAATTAGTAGTAGACAAGACTGCAGCCTGGTGAGTCAACTCAAAATATAACAAAGACTCCCCCCAAGGGACTCCTTGTTTTAATTGCTTTAATTTCAGCTTTTAGAAGGCTCTTATTTGCAGTTGCTGAGCTGTACGTCATTGGTAGGGAAATGAGCAAGTATCTGGCACGAGGGCCAAAAGCACTTTCAGGCATCTAAAGCAAGTCAGACACAGTGCCTGCTCATACAAATGTTGTATGTGCCTTTTGGCAAGATCCACGTAGCGGCCTTTAGATATAAATAAGTGTACCTGTATGAGCAAACACAGAAGGGTTTTTCTGAATGACGTATTACTGATTTTTCTTGGGTTTCTAGCCTGCAGGGGGATGGTTCCACTTCTCCTGCGCCCCAGCATTTTGCTGTGTGATTTGATTCAGTCTAGGGCTGCCATACATCTGGGATTTCCCAGATATATCCAGGATTTGTCCAGGCAGACTGTCCCAAAATGCTGAAAATGCCCAGGGAAACCCAGGAGTTTGGCAACCCATGCTGGAAGTGAGTGTTTGTTTTTTGCGAATTTCCTTGAAAATAGCTTTAAAACTTCATGTTTTGGGGAGATTTTTTTTTTTAAAGTTCAGTCAGCTGTTTGTACAAACGCAACAGGTCAGAGGAACCAAAGGATGATGTTTTAGCATCAGCACAAAGGCACTTCTTTTACGCCTCTGGTGCTGCAGGAATAGTATTACGATGGGATGGATGGACAAAGCTCTGCCAAAGGTGAGCTGAAATTTCAAATAATGTCCTCAGAGGAGCCTGCAGCATTAACAATGTGCTCGGTGCTTTTTTAAAGGCCAGTGGTGAATATAGATCATTGAAGGCCGATCCATCTCAGCTTTCCCTCAGCTTTTTCCTTACCACCAGTCTGGCAATCATTGGAAACTAACCTACTGTTCGTTTCCCTGCCTTCTTCCCTAGTTGTCCCAGGGGGCACCAGCCACCGATGGAATAGATGGATGGTCTTGGGCATTTTATTGCCTAGCCTTTTTCTCACCATCTGTAAAATGGGAGCAATAAAGAATTCTCTCACAGACTGTGGCCCCACCTACACAATGCATTTAAAGCAGTGTCATGCTACATTAAGCTGTCAAGGTTTCCCCCAAAGAATCTGGAGAACTACAATTTGTTAAGGGAGCTGAGAGTTCTGAAGAGACCTCTATTTCCCTCATGGAGCTACAATTCCCAGAGTTCCCTGGGTGGAGGGATTGATTAAATTTACTCTGGGAATTGTCGCTCTGTGAGGCGAATAGGGGTATCCTAACAACTCTCTGCACCCTTAACAAACTACAGTTCCCAGGATTCTTGGCGGGGGAGGGGGGAGCCATGACTGTTTAAAATGGTATGATGCTGCTTTAAATGTATAGCCCAGATGGGGGCCTGTAAAACCAGGAAAGACTGCACATTGTAAGAAAGCAAAAAGGTGCTAGTCCCTTTGGACTCCTCATTCTCCTCACAAGGTTCCCCGCCCCTCACTGCAGCAACAACTCAAGGTTTGTCAAGTTTTCTGCTCTGTCAGTGAGAAGGGAAATGAGAGCATTGCTCAAGTACATACTGAACATCACATGCAATCTGTAAGCATCAGCACCTGGAATTCATAATGCTTTGTGTAACATAATATTACAACATTTAATGAGTTTTTTCCTGCCATTATGTGAGTTCAGCTTTTTTTGACTTTGCTATGTAAAAGACAAATATGTCAGCAATTTGAATTCCAGTTCAGGATATTAGTCTGACATCTGCATAGTACATTATATTCATTTTATAAAGCACCACATTATTCTTTCATTAATTCAAACCACGGGTGGGAAACGTGCAGACTTCCAGATACTGCTGGACTCCCAACTCTCATCAGCCTGAGCCAGCATGGCCAATAATCAGGGGGCTGGGAGTTACAGCTCTAACAATACTTGTAAGGCTGTGGGTTGCCTGTCCCTGTCTCTGGTCCACCCCTCACCTTTTCCTTCTTACAAAAGCTATTCAAGAAAGAAATGCAAAACCACTCAAGCAAAGAGGAAGGGAGTTTGCAGCACTGGTGCTAGCCAGTCAGTTGCTGCACACAGCCAGTGTCTAGAGCTCAGACTCAGAGAATAAATGTTTCCCATGCTCAGCCCTGAAGAAATAAATGTTCTGTAGCAGCTCACACTGCTCAGATAATGTTATATTTGTATGCAGTCTGAGGCTGCCTTGTCTGCTATACCTCAGGTGTGGTAGAAGATGAAGGAAGATCCAGCTGCAAGTCTGATCAGTCTAAACTGACTCTTATTTTGCCCAAGCAAAATTTATCCTCCATCTCTGGATTGATGGGGCTGCTTTGGACTTCTTCACAATGCTCAAATTATGGAGGTTAAGAAGTCAACATGCCTCACAACTCACCTGCTGCTTACCAGTTTAAGCTCAGCCCCCTTACTGACTTCTTGGACAGGAGCTGGGGGTGGGGGGTAAAGGTAAAGGGACCCCTGACCATTAGGTCCAGTCGTGGCTGACTCGGGGGTTGTGGCGTTCATCTCGCTTTACTGGCCAAGGGAGCCAGCGTACAGCTTCCAGGTCATGTGGCCAGCATGACTAAGCCGCTTCTGGCGAATCAGAGCAGCGCACGGAAATGCCGTTTACATTCCCGCCAGAGCGGTACCTATTTATCTACTTGCACTTTGATGTGCTTTCGAACTGCTAGGTTGGCAGGAGCAGGGACCGAGCAACAGGAGCTCACCCCATCCCGGGGATTCAAACTGCCGACCTTCTGATCGGGAAGTCCTAGGCTCTGTGGTTTAACCCACAGCGCCACCCGTGTCCCCGGGGTGGGGGGAGTTCTTTGCAATTCAATCACTGAATGTGATTGGTTCCAAACAGACAGTCCGAGTAAGGAAGTGAAGGGGAGATGGGAGACCAGACCGCTGCTCTCCACCAGCCCCAGAAAGACTTGGTTGTGGAGATCCAGAAAGGCTACGAGATTCATACACAGTGGTACCTCAGGTTAAGAACTTTATTCGTTCTGGAGGTCCGTTCTTAACCTGAAACTGTTCTTAACCTGAGGTACCACTTTAGCTAATGGGGCCTCCCCCCGTCGCCACACAATTTTTGTTCTCATCCTGAAGCAAAGTTCTTAACCCAAGGTACTATTTCTGGGTTAGTGGACTCTGTAACCTGAAGCATCTGTAACTCGAGGTACCATTGTACCACTGTATCACAGATGGCCCTTGGAAAGAGGTTAAGGGCAAAATCATAGGGAAGGCGGTAGCTCAGTAGTACAGCATCTGCCTTGCATGCAGAAGACCCAACGTTAAATCCCCAGGCTCTCCAGGAACAGCCAGGAATATATCCAATCTGTAACCCTGGTTTAGTATAAAACTGTCTTCTAGGTTCCATGTCTCGCTGGAACCTTCTAAAACAGTGGCTAATGGACATTGTCACAAAAGAGAAAGCTCCCCCCTTAAACACTACTTGAAGGAGGGGAAAACATTGAATTCTACAAGGATGGAGAACCAAACAGTAATTGAAACTAGGGACAGAAACTGAAACTGGGGAAGATCTCTTTCTGTTTGCCAACTGGATAACTGATAAGATACTGCCTGATCTCTCCAAGCAGACTCTAAGGTTCTTGACTTTCTGACTGCCTTCAAGAATCAGAGGAAAGAAACTGCGATCCCACATAATTTATAATTACTTCACCGTGGATCTCCGCCAAGTTAGACATCTTTACTTTTTAGAAACAAAAAACAAAAGCATCTTAAACAAAAAATAAATAAAATGTTATCCGGTGTCTTTCCAGACAGAAAAGGGTTGTGCTGCATTTCCCATAGCCCATTTCAAAAAAGAAGAATAAAGTCTCACCTTTCAAGTACCGGGATCAGAGAGTGCTGCAGATGCACTCGGCTGTCAAGCTAACTGATTGCAAACTGAGGAAGGAGAGTCATTAAGCATTTTTTCCCAAGCTCGGTGAGGCATAGCTGTCCCACATGGCTTGAACTACCTGCCCGCCCACTTGAGGGCTAAATCTAAATTACACCTTTGCCTTCGGGTGCCTGAGCAGAGCAGACGCTAGGAAGTAAGCCCCAATGAATAAATCAGAGAGTATTCAAAGCAGGTGTTACAGCTGTTGCTCCATCATAAAGAAGGATATGGCTGAGCTTTAAGGCTGTTATCCTGACCTAGGTACATTTTCTGGAAAATGACCTCCTCTGGTGTGCATGAAATTACCACTTCCAAGTGTCCCTCCAAGTACTGTATCCCTATTTCCCAGGGACAGTCCCAGATTTGCCGAAGTTGCCCCGTTTGATTTGATCCTGGAATGTCCTGCTTTTCCTTAAGATGTCCCTATTTTCAACGGAGAAATGTTGGAGGGTATGGAGTTATGCGACCCACGAGCCAAGGAGATAAGTAACTATACAACCTTTAGAAGCCATCTGAAGACAGGCCTTTAAGGGAATTTTTAAAAATGTTTAATGGTTAATGTTTTTATACATGTTGGAAGCGCCCAGAGTCGCTGGGGCAACCCAGTCAGAAGACTAGGATATGAAGAAGAGGAAGAGGAAGAGGACTCCTATTTTCATCGGAGAAATGCTGGAGGGTATTTAAATGTGATTTAGGTTCAGGTCATAACCCTTCAGCATAAAAGAGGCAGAGGAAAAGCCAAGCACCTAATTATGCCAATTTCTAACAAACTGCACATTATTTGGAGTTTGACTTTTTTCTTTCTTTCCCGAAGCTTGTTGGCTCTAAGGTTGCCAACTTCTTTTCTAGGGTTCGGCTCTTGTGCCTTTAACAGCATCATGGCATGGAAAAAAAGCAGTGGACATTTATTTGCTTTCCTTTTACACGGAGACAAATGGTGAGAAAAGCTTCTTCTGTTTAATTTTCCGTGGGATTGACTGCTGTTAAAGACTGTGGAGGAAAACCAGTTATTTAAGAAATAGTAGTAATTTGGCAACTGGTGTTTTTCTCATTCTGGTTATTGTAGTTCTTTTTAATTGCTTTGCTGGTGTTTGGAAATTTGATGGAACTAACTCCACATGATTTGGAATAAAACCTACTCCCAATTAACTGCCCACACAGCCCTCATGTCAGCTGCACCAGTGAAGCAAAGAAGAGAGGAGGAAGAAAATGAAAATAAGAGAAGCAGAGAGTACGAAAAATCTATATAAAGAAAGAAAGAAAAATAGTAAAGGAAATGATAGGTATGAGGGAAATATCTCTGGGGAGCATATGGGGATAATTAATCAATCTGTCTTTTAAAACAGGGCAGGTATTGCTTTGTTTGTTGTTATGTTATGTACTTTTGTGTTTTTAGACTGTAAACTGTACTGCAATCTTCATAGGAAGGGTGGTATATAAATAAGTGAAAAGGCTCTCAGAGGGATACTAGTGAGAGGTGTGGCTGAGGAGATTGTGTTGTAGCCTTATGAGGCTTTGCCCTCGGGTGGGAAAAATATTGCGCCCAGGAAAGGGAGATGGGAGTCAACAGACACTCAAGGAATAGTTTTGGAGAAAAAGCTTTTATTTCTACCATCCATGATCTGGTAGAAGGAGCAAGTTTGATAGTTCACAAACAAGCACGAGTTCACAGTCATTTGCACAGAGTATATATTCCCCTTCCAGTTCCCTCCCCTTTCTCCTCCTTCGGGAGTCCTGCCCCATGAGTTCCTCTGAGCATGAACAGAAAGCTCCTGTCTTGGGACTCTTGGACTCTTGGCACCCTTCCCAGGAAAGGGGAATGAGAGCAGTTCAGCATGTCCAAAGATGTTGCAACTAGAATGAGATAAAAGTCAGTTCTCAGGCTTGCTTTGAACAGAGTCTATTCATTAGCCTTTTGAAGCCTTCTCGTACTGATAAAAAAATAACATTTTGCCTTGCAACAGCAGAGCAAATGAGCAGATGCTTAGCTGCTGAGAAAATGATTTTGAAAAGCTTTGAGAAGCTTTGAGCCTGCTTTAGGGGGGGTGACTTTGGGCCCAGGTGGGGTCACCTGTCCTCACCTTCCTTCAGTGTGGGCTGAGGAGAGTCCCCAGGCCCAGATAGAGAGGCCTGGAGGGCTGCATTTGGCTTGTGGGCCTGAGGCTCCCCTGTCCCTACGCTGGTGCAACCCAACAGGCTTTCTATCAGTGTCATAGGGCATGAGACTCTTTATCTCAGGGTTGTGGGTTCAAGACACACACTGGGCAAAAAGGTGCCTGCATTGCAGGAGATTGAATTTAGATGACCCTTGGGGTACTTTCCCTTCCCTTACAAGCCTAAGATTCTGTGATCAGCGAGCCCAGCTTTGCAGGTGCAATTTGAACCCAAACCATGCCTGCCAATGGACTTCAAAGCGGCCTGCTGTAATCTCTCATCAGCACTTGCAGTGAGTTCCTTTAATAATAATAATAATAATAATAATAATAATAATAATAATTAATAATAATAATAATTTGTTATTTATACCCCACCCATCTGGCTTAGTTTCCCCAGCCACTCTGGGTGGCTTCCATCAAGTGTTAAAAACAAAATAGCATTAAATATTAAAAACTTCCCTAAACAGGGCTGCCTTCAGATGTCTTTTAAAGAGAAGATAGCTGCTTATTTCCTTCACATCTGAAGGGAGGGCGTTCCACAGGGTGGGCGCCACTACCGAGAAGGCCCTCTGCCTGGTTCCCTGTAACTTGGCTTCTCGCAATGAGGGAACCGCCAGAAGGCCCACGGCGCTGGATTCAGTGTTCGGGCTGAACGATGGGGTTGGAGACACTCCTTCAGGTATACAGGACCGAGGCTATTTAGGGCTTTAAAGGTCAGCACCAATACTTTGAATTGTGCTCAGAAACGTACTGGGAGCCAATGCAGTTCTCTCAGGACCAGTGTTATGTGGTTCTGGCGGCCTCTCCCAGTCACCAGTCTAGGCTGCCGCATTCTGGATTAATTGCAGTTTCCAGGTCACCCTCAAAGGTAGCCCCAACTTTGGCAAGTGGGCAGCCCTGCTCTCCTGTCACAATTGGCCCATGGAGGTGGGCGGATTAAGGAATTCAGGCTATGCCTGCTGGCAAGATCTAGTTCCCTACCCCTGATATAGGAGAGGTTTGTCAGGAGCTTGTCCTACACTCGAGTAGGAAACTGGGCAGAGACACATGCCTGACTGGCATGTTCTCTCCCTCCTGGTCAATTGTTCGAGAGATTCATTAGCTTTTTTCAGCCCAAACATCACAGCGACCGATGCCAACTGACATCGGCACACTTAGGGATCCTCAGAGTGTTCACAGTTTGCGTAACAGAACCCCAGCAACTCAGCATTTTGGCTAATCTACTTTATTTACATATACATACACACGGAGCTCTGCAACATGGCTCCCTCTCTCTCTAGCATCAGACAGCAAAGAGAAAGAACAAAGGACATAGTCCCACTTCACTGGAACACAGTAACACAAACATCCTGTCTCTGTCACTTCCCACTCTGTGGAGTCAAAACATACACCGTCATGTGAAAGACAACAATCACGGAGCAGGAATTCTAACAAAGTTGCCCTAATCCCAGGCCTTTACTGGCTCAACACCAGCACTTTGCACTGTGCCCAGAACTAACAAGAAACAAATATCCTTCCGCACTGGTGTGTTGTGTTCCTTCCAATGAGTCCAAGTTTGTAACATGGCCAGCATATTCCGAGCATGACTTTTTAAAGGACCTACATAAAGCACACTGCAAGAATCCATTCCGACTTTACTGGGCCACAGTTATCTAACTGTTGCAAGACAATCTTATTCCAGGAAGGAATTAACCAATTAACCAGTCAAAGTTAGCAAAAGATGCTGTGTGCTGGGAAGCAGTTTGGCTCTTGACCTGAAAATCAGCCAGGCCTTTTGTGCTTCCCTGTCAACACCTCAGGGAAGAGAGGGTGGTACTTGGCAGATATCTCTGACAGAGAAAGGGAAGGCCTGGCAGGCCTTAAAGTGATGCTGATTGTGGATTTTGCTCCTGGAACCATGAGGGCGTTTTCCTGCAATTTCATTCATAGCGCAATCATAGATACTAAGCCAACATCACTTGCCTCTTTCTATCTTCATTTAGAGCCCTTTCTCTGGCTGCTACCCTATCCTTCTTCCCAAAGGTAAGTTTTCTGTCTTTTGTTTTTGACTGGAGTAACCACTGGCAGAGGACCCTCTGAATCACTCTCTGCTGTTCAAGATGGGCTAAAAAGTAACTAAAATCAGTATCAACTTGGATACACGGAAATTCGTTTAAATTGCTACACCAGTGGCATTTGACACCATTATGGCATAGTTATATTAATAAAACTATGCCACCACTGTGCTGGAGAGTCTGCAATAGTATAGGCACAGCACTTCTCATGTGGTGGGCATATGCCCATATAAAGCCCTTCTGGCAGAGGATGTTTATAGAAAATAAGCTATATTGTGGGTCAACATGTGGAATGTACCCCAAGTTTGGGATTGTTAACTGAATCGTATCTGAATAGTATCTGAAGAAGTGAGTAGGCACACGAAACTTATACCAAGAACAAACTTAGTTGGTCTCTAAGGTGCTACTGGACATTATGTGTGTATATGTATATGTATATGTATATGTATATGTATATGTATATGTATATGTATATGTATATGTATATATAAAATAATTATTGTTTCACTTGTCAATGCAAGAGTTCTGTGCATCTGTTTTCCTCC